>NW_010248060.1:60965-71560 GCF_000690775.1 Eurypyga helias
GTGGGTAAAGAACCCAATGGCATCCTGGCCTGCATCAGGAACAGTGTGGCCAGCAGGACTAGGGAAGCGATTGTTCCCCTGCACGGGGCACTGGTGAGGCCACACCTCGAATCCTATGTTCAGTTTTGGGTCCCTCACTGCAAGAAAGACATTGAGGTGCTGGAGCATGTCCAGAGAAGGGCAACAGAGTTGGTGAAAGGTCTGGAGGACAAGTCTTATGAGGAG
Organism: Eurypyga helias; assembly: GCF_000690775.1. Lineage (NCBI taxonomy): Eukaryota > Metazoa > Chordata > Aves > Eurypygiformes > Eurypygidae > Eurypyga > Eurypyga helias. Next base: position 61,191 of record NW_010248060.1, read on the forward strand.
CAGCTGAGGGAGCTGGGGTTGTTTAGCCTAAAGAGGTGGCTGAGGAAAGACCAGATCATTCTCTACAGCCCCCTGAAAGGAGGTTGTAGAGAGGCAGGTGCTGGCCTGCCCTCCCAGGTAACTGGTGATAAGACAAGAGGAAATGCCCTCAAGTTGCATCAATACATTAGATTGGATATTAGGAAAAACTTCTTTACTGAAAGAGTGGTCAGGTACTGGAACAGGCTGCCCAGGGAAGTGATGGAGTCACTATCCCTGGAGGTGTTCATGGTCTAGTGGGTATGGTAGTACTGGGTTGATGGTTGGACTGGATGATCTAATAGGTCTTTTCCAACCTTACTGATTCTGTGATAACACTGTATCAGTCCTGCCCAGTAAGTCTGTGTTTTCATTCACACCTTGACAGCAGCCTCCTTCAGTAGGCAGAAAGCCTCTTCAGCTCTCCTCTGTTCTTTTGCCTCCCTTCTATTCTCACTCCAACAAATAATTCTGCTCTAATATCATCCCTTTTTTATCTTCATTACTCTCTCCCACTACCAACCACTCCCTGTATTCCAAATGCATTTCTGTTTTGGAGACATCAGCCAAGGCCATACCTCAGCATCTGCAAGTAGGTATTCAGAGAGTGGGAAGGACAAACATGGTGTAAGAAAAACAAGCAATCCCACCCCTCTATTATGATTACTAATTGTCGATGCCAGTGTCAGCTCATGCTCTGCCTCTTGGATTTCCAAATAGCAGCTTATAGACCCTTCACCAGAAGGCATCTCTGTCAATGATCCGATTCCAGCACTCTAAAGTGCATGACAATTTTTTAACCACAAGCAGAAGCTATAATTATATATTAATACACATTACTCAAATTTTTGCTGGTGTGTTTAACTATTTCCAAATAGATTTTATATGGAAAATGGTCTTCAAGGAATAAAGCTGAGCCTTTCAGTGAGTTTCCTGAAAGGCCTTAATAAATAGTTTAGTCAAAAAAATGCATGCACAGTCAGGCTTTAAGTCCATATCAACTGTTAACCTACAAATTTTATGTAAATCAGCAACAGAGTTTTCAGACTACTTTTCTTAATTTTCATGCCTTTATCTCAAGGAACCTTACCAAACTACATTCATTGGTAGTATATTCCTAAGGTCATCTTAATATTAAATTATACTTTTTGACAATATTGAAAATATGCATTCTTTGCTCCACAATACAGTATTTTAGACATTTCCTTTCAAAGGAGTGTGAAAAACTAATAATAGAATAACAGGTTTCCACTTATCTGGAATAGGCAGAATTCATTAAATCAGAAATGCTGACATTGATGAATGTTGCTAATAAAGACGCTAGTCCACTGGTCTGAAAGACGACAAACATATCCAATGCCTCCATTTTCTTCTCCACATGGAAAGAGCCAAATGACATGTAGCATATTTTGTAGAATCACAACCCGAAAGGAGAAAACTAGTTCAGGTAGAAATGATCCTTCATTCTGTTTGAGAGCACAGGAAGAACCCACGTACTGATGAGAATGAAAGCATACAAGTTTAATCCTTCATGTTCCACTCATAGGTTAGCCATGCAGAAATAAGTACTTTTTAAAGGCACTAAATGAGTGAATATCGACAGAAAAATTATATTTTTAGATCTTAATTTGACTTGACCTTCTATGCCCTCTTCCAGAAATAGAAGTATCATTTTGTCACATAACATCAATCAGCTTGAGGATCAATATGGCATTTTAACCTTGTTTCAGAGATGAATTGTAATGTTTATCATCCATGAACTTCATCGCACAAAGATGATGCAATATCATACAGAAATAGCCATATATACATTAAAAATGGTTTAATACTGTTTTGAACTATCATCTAAGAACTTCAAATATAAAGACAGAAATTAGTAAATTAGGATAGAAAGGAATGTATCTTGAACTACACTTATCAAATCACACAATACACTGGTTTTGGCTGGGAAGTAAGTACTTCATCATAGCTCCTAGAATGTTGTGTTTAGGATTTTTGGACAAAACAGTTTTGATAACACAGGGATGTCTTAGCTGCTGCTGAGCAGGTGCTTACTAAGCATCAAGACCTTTTCTGCTTCTCACATCACTCCACCAGCGAGTAGGCTGGGGGTACACAAGGAGTTGGAGGGGACACAGCTGGGACAGCTGACCCCAACTGACCAAAGGGATAGCCCACACCACATGACATCATGCCCAGCGCCTAAAGCTGGGGGAAGACAGCAGCAGGGGACATTGAGCAATGGCACTGACCTTCCCCAGTAACCACGAGTGATGGAGCCCTGCTTTCCTGGAGACAACTGAACACCTCCCTGCCAACAAGAAGTAGTGAATAAATTGCTTTGCTACTGAATGCAGCTTTTGCTTTACCTGTTAAAATATCTTAATTCATCCATGAATTTTCTGTCTCTTCCCCTTCCAATTCTCTTTCCTGTTTCACTGTAGGGAAGCGAGCAAGCAGCTGGGGCTGAGCTGCCAGCTATAGTTAGGCCACAGCACTCAAAAAATATTTTATTGGCTTTATGTTTTGAGTATGTACAGTTTTTCTAATGACGATCTTCGCAAAATTTCTGGAGGAAAAAAAAAAAAAAAAAGAAAGAGGCTCGGGGAGACCTTATTGCTCTCTACAACTACCTGAAAGGAAGTTGCAGAGAGGTGGGGGTTGGGCTTTTCTCTCAAGTTAGAAGTGATAGGACAAGAGGAAATGGCTTCAAGTTACACCAGGGGAAGTTCGGATTAGATATTAGGAAAAACTTCACAGAAAGGGTTGTTAGGCACTGGAACGGGCTGTCCAGGGAAGTGGTTGAATCACCATCCCTGGAGGTATTTAAGAGACAGAGCTGATATGGTGCTTAGGGACATGGTTTAGGTTTGTCAGTGTTATGTTGACAGTTGGCCTCTATGATCTTAAAGGTCTTTTCTAATCAAAAAATTTCTATGATATGCTTATAAGTCTGTCCAATTTATTTTAAAATTACATTTATGTTTGTTTCTACACTTCAAACCACTTCCTTAAAGGGCATAAGATCTCTAAAAACGATTAATCAACACTGATTTCAGAAACCACCTTTTAATCTTACTGCGCTATACCTAAACCAGCCAGTATAGACGTTTAACATATGTTTTATCAGGACTTATTCTACAAATTATGCATGTACTAATTGTTAAAAAGAGGCCCAAATAGGCATAATGTAAAAAGATATTTAAAGTTTAGACTGAATTTAAAGTTTCTCTGATTTATGTATCATCTCTTGGGACAAAAATGACCAAATGCGGGAAGATTACAATGAAGAGAGGTAGAAACTCTAGTACCATTGTGTAAATCAGTAAATATTAAGGGTTATGCACTTAGAGCTTACAATAAGAAAAAAGTTATCATACCACCTCCTCTTCCAAACCCAGATGTAGAGTATAAAATCTCATTCATTTGAGACCTCTAGAAAAGACTAATGGCTTCAAACTAGAGACATATTAAGTAGACCCAATATCTCAGAATTAGGTTTTTGTGTGGTTTGCTATGCTGTCTTCCTAAGAAAGGCTGACATCTTCACTAGCTTTTTTTAGTTTTACCAAAGATATCAAGAGTAAAACCACATAAGATTTTTCCACGTGTTTACATAACACGTAAACAAGCCATTATAGCAAGGCTTAACAGTTCATACATGTCTAACTGAAAAAGCTACTCTTACTTCAGAAATTCTGTAGCGCATCAGAAGAACAGAGATTGCAAAGATGAAAATAAAAGAGCTGTGGCTGCATGGTTAAAAAAAAACATTTTACCTTTTCTTTTTTTCCCCAATTCTACAACCAGAAGAGACTTTCCAACAGTCATGGACCTGCTCAAAGTATTTTTTTAAAAGCCCTCTGTATTTTGTAGCAAGTTTAATAGCTACCAGAAATTATGGGGAGTGCAGCAGAATCTGCATGGGGGTTTTTTTGAATTGTCAGGTAAATTCAATAGAGCGTTCTAGGGCAGACATCTAGTACAAATATCCAAGAACTCCCTCCTTGAATCTCTTTTTGCAAAAAGAAAGACTAAGAGATTCTTACCTCCATCTGCCAGTGTTCTATCCGGTCATCATTTACATCACTTTCACTTGGATAATTTAACTGTCTGTGACACTATCCTCTAAGCACAGGCAGTGGAAGAGTGCAGGTAAAAGCCCTTTCTCCTCCCCCTTTCCACTCAGAAGTTTCTATTCTGTTTTGCTTAATGAGTTTGTGTGCAATTTCACAAAATAATAATAATTAAAAAAAAGGGCAGGGTTGAGAGGAGAACAAATAGGAAGGGAAAACTAACTTTGTCATGCAAAACCTATAATATAGAACTGCATTTTATGTCAAAAGACAAAAGAATGAATGGCTAAAGTAAACAAAATATTGCTGTTTTGGTTTTTTATTCCCTTATGACTAATGAAATTTTCATTGCCTGGCAAGACCCAAGCGCAGTCTGGTTCAAGCAATGCTATGAAGTCCTGAAGCATCAAGTTAGTATAAGTGGAACTGGCATCTCAGTCTCTTGCTCCATACTGTCTGCAGTTACTAAAGTATCAGAAAGAAAAAGAGAGGAGAAAAGAAGGGCAGAAATAAATAATAGTCTGAGGTAGAACTTGATTTTTGTGGGCTTCAATCAAGCACAAGATGTTTCAAGTTATTTACACCACGGTAGAAAATGCAGTTGCTAACCAATGGCTTATAGGACATTAAAGCAAATACAGCAGGGACACAGGCACTTTGAGACAAGCTTAATCTCGCTAGCAGTGTACTTCTGTGGGAACACAGCGTCCCCATAACCATTTGCACTTCCAGTCCCACCTGAAAACACACTTGCCCATTTTACCTACCTAACCAAAAACTCTTTGGCTATGTTTGCTGAAAACATATGAATGTTTAAAATATAAATTTAACCAGATGTACAGCAAGATCTACAATTTACAACATTAGTAGTAAAAAAAAAAGCAATAACCCTTTGAAAACTGTGCATTCCCATTTTCAGAGAGATTTGAGCGTCTGATTAACAATTTCTTGTGATCATATTACTACTACTTCCGTTTTTACAAGCATAAAGGTGTAGTTTGACCAATAAACTAATAATACTTTCAGATACTCTTTTTTTACTGTTCAGAATGCAAAACAAGATTAAAAAAATAATGCAGTTAAGAATTATGTTAAAGACATGTAACTAATGATTCAGAAAAGAGACATGAAATGGAATGCCTGTAGTTTCATACTGTCTATTTTAACTTGTTTTAAAGGTCCCAGTGGAGTATGTGTATTTGTGATAAACCAAAAATTGAATAAACACATGAAATACGTGGATTAACCCAACACTCAAAAAGCAGCAAGCTTGGCAGCTCTCAGGTGAGAAAAGACTGTATCGAGAGGGTGAACTAGAACACAGAAAATACATTTTAAAATGTATTTTTATAGAAAAATATGTCTTTCATTTCCTTGTTTTTCTAGAATATTCAACAAGAGAGTTTTCTTTGTTTGGTGCTTAAGAAAAAAAGAGTAGAAAATGGGAAGAGCATTAATCAAAAGCACAGACAGCTTCACCTTTGAAGAGCAGGAAAGGATGCAAGAGCACTGTAACCCAGAAAATAAGATTTAAATGTAACAATACTGTAGCACAGCTGTGTGGTTTTAAGCCAATACCTGAATTTAGAGTAGAACACAAGCTCCAACCTTCTGTGTATTAATCAAAAAGTTACTTCTGTCTGTCCAGTTCACGTCTCTCCAGCCTGTGAGATGCAAATAACTGCATATGTAGTGATGAAACACAGGATGTAGTAATAAGCCTCATGATAATCATGGTGTATGAATATTGGATTATTTTATAATGATTTCTCAAAGCAGGAAAATAAATGTTGGAATTCTGTTTAACTGATTGAAGTCCATAATGTGTTTTTTAAACCAAATTAATTAAACCAGCTCTAAATCTCTACTTCTTACAATCAAAAAATATACTCAAAGTCAAGTGGTGAAATAAGAAAAGCTTCTGGTAATAATAGAAGGACTTTGAAAAAGAATTTGCACATCAGCAATAGCATTCTAAGTGAATCTGTGATGTACTACTAAAATAAAATTAAACTGAAAACCCAAAACATCAGCAAAACTGAGTGGATTTACATTCTGAATTTCTGTCTGGAATTTCAGCTGAGCTCTTCTCTCTGATAAACTTGAACACACTACATCATACAGAAGTCAATGCTGGGTATCCATTCAGAAGGACATCCGTTACTATAAAAAGCTTCCTTCTGTTCCCCATGTTAAATAGTTCTATTTATCTTCATGGTATTTGACAATTTTATCACATATGGAACTTTTTCAGTTTGTACAGATTATGTGGACTTTTTCCCTTTTTGACCTTCCTTTCCACCACAGCCACTCCTGGGATCAGATGTAATTTATTATCTTGAGATACTGCCACCAATTGCCTTCAAGGACCAAAATCATGTTTTATTTCCTTTTTTTTTTTTGCTAGGTTTTCTATCACTATCAAATTCTACTGCTACAGCAAGCACAGAAACTTCTTTCTGAAAGACTACAGACATTTTCACTTTTTGAAAGAACTGGCTAACTGTGAGCACAGGAAATCTCTCTAAATCCTGCCACCTACAAGGGAAATGTGGCCCAAGCAAGAAGCTGGGATAGCCTTTTAGCTTTCAAATAGCCTTTAAAACTTATCTCTGTTCACTTTCTAGTAGACAATATTCACATCACAAAAGTACCATTAGAGCTGTTAAACCAAGAATGAAACAATGAATTCTGTTTACCCATGTTTCCTCAGCTCTGATGTACACATTGGTTCTCCTTGGAATCACACACTATAATCTCCCAATGATCTTATAATTCATATTAAATACTATAGCTCAGTGTATGAGTAAGGAGCTAAATGGACAGCAATGGCTAAAGTGAAGAATCCCACTTATGCCTCCAACAACAAAAGGTATCTTAGCTATAAATAAAAGATAACCTAGCTATAACTAAGGTAGAAAGACACAGCTGTTCTAAATTTTAGGTTTCAGACCTGGTTTCTGTGCAATACAGTAAATTTCACCTGGAACAAATTGTAAGGGCAAGTTCTGAAGTAGTGACAGTCTCTCTTACTTCCATGAAGCCACCTTCCAGTATGTTAGATTAAGGAATACTAGAAGTGGCATAACAAAGAAGCCATGTTTTCAGCTGCGTACAATCCAGCTCAACTGTGGGAGTACTTAAAGACTTGCCTTAGACAAGACAACGGGCTTCCAATTACTACAGCTATTTCGTCAGAAATAGCAGTGTGGCTCCACGATGGTACTCCAACATGTGAAGAGGTTTTCTTTCAGGCAACTTTATCTCATTTAGTATGAGAAAAATCATCTTTAAAGACTCTGACAGAGTAGCTGGTTTAGCAAAACCTGGCTTTTCACTGGGTACTACTACTAGAATGCACCTGATATTATTTACACTTGCAGGATTTCTTGAAGAAGCTTTCTGTTGCAGGCTAGTAGTATTGAATGGTCACACACAGCAGTGCTTTGACCTGTATAAGATGACCTAACATGGCCCTGTGTTTGGGCACTTCTGCAAAGAGGTGTCACAGACATTTACTACGGTCAGTGATACTATGAGGAAAAGTACAACCAAACAACATCAAAACCTAAGAGATTAAATTATGAGGCTTTGAAAAAAAATAAGAATCTGTGACACAGATTCACACAAGAAAAGATAATTTGCACAAATGGAAATACTTACAGAAGAAGGAATTCATTTACCTGAAGCACAGCCTGCTATTTAATACGACAAAGTTTTCATGGCATACTGCACATTCAGTTAGATATGGTGTGAGCCACCACGAAATACGTACCAGCTCTTATTGTGGAATCAAATTTATGAGACAGTCATTGGGCAGTTTCAGAAACAGGAAGTTTTGACTGACAAATATAAGGAAATGGAGGAGATGTCAGCCCATGATCATCAGTTTTCCTCAACAAGGTTCTGAGCTGGATTGTGCATACACATCTGCTGGATGTACTGCGGAAGTCATGCAACCACAGGACATACCATAGAACTGAAACCGAGTCATAATCTACATCTAGAGTTTATACACAACATTACAGAAAAGATGATTTTGTACATGGGAGATCTAAATGATGAGATACCAAACCCATTCCAGAGCATCAAATGAAGTGGTGAGCCAAATCTGCAGAGGAGGAGCTCAGGGGAATTGAAGAACACGAATAATAAAGTCAAACAGTCCTCTCCTTTTCTGAGAAGCATAGGCTCTCTTGAGCTTGAAAGACAGTCTGTTACCTCCACATTAGGCTTCATTCAGTCCTGCATGGTTGACTGAATTCACTGGTTGGGTTCATTAAAAATAGGAAGATGCCACTCCGCATGAGCAGATGGACTATGTTCTTTTTTTCCCCCTGAGCCATGCTGGATATTCTATTCATAAATCGATAAGGAAAACTCATTTATTCCCACTGCATGAAAGTGGAGATAAGACCAGCGAATTTAAATTTTAAATAAACAATGAATAAAGTAGATTCACTTGTTTTTGGAAATGAACTAGTTCCTTTGGTGTTGCTGTAAAAGTCCTGACTGTATGCAGTTTCTTGTTGTATAATCTATAAAAAAGAAGGAACCTGGCAGAAGAATAACATAAGACAGCCAATTGCTTATAGCAGTACCATGTCCTTGTCAGGAAAATAGTTATGTTTAAACCCTAACTATTCATTATACATCTAGCATTTTGAGTACTCATTTGTTCTGCACTTTTATTGTATGAACATACAGAACAAGGAGATTAATTATAAAATAGAAAGTTCTATTTTAATAAAAACATTAGGCAAAGTTCCAAATTAGTAAGCAAACCTCCCAAGTCATCAAAAAAATACAGTAAAGTTCAAACACTGGCAGATTTAAAGAAAAAAATTTTAATCTGAATGTTCTGGTTTTCAGCAGCCTAACAGCTGTGGGTCTGCCAAGAACTTGAAGTACTAAAAATACACTTAAACTATTTATTTTTAAAGATGTTGTTAATGTGATCAACTAACCTGAGAAATATCAGCCAAAAGGTACACATCCAAAACTCAGTTTTCAGTCTCCCACTACTACTAACACCTGGCCACAGTAAATACAAACTGTACATTCTCCTGCAGCACTGAAGATTCTAAAAAACCAGTTTCAGTTCCCCAAAAACAACCTTCCTTGCTAAACAAAAAGAACCCCAAACTGCTGTAATCTGAAGAACTACTATAAATTACTGATATGGAATCTTTTCTATTGCTCTTAGTTTCTCCGAAGGAAACTCATCTCCTCATCCCCCTAAATGTCTATTAGACATTTTTTGAAAAGTAATTTACTTTGTTCCCCTGACAGTCTTGGATTTCAGTATTCTGATTATATTAGAAGCTACTGGTTTCTTAAGCAAATGAGAAGACAATAAAAATAATCTTTTACTTCATAACAGCTTTACTTATAACTTTAAAGTCTGTGCTGAAATAAATCTAGATGAACTTGACATTTAAAATAACAAATCCTAATACCTTCAAACGTTTGAATCTTATTGTAAATTAAGGATATTCATAACTAGAATTCCTTTAAAGTTAATTTCGATACTTCTTTAGACACTATATTAATTGAACTAACATAGACCAAGTTGCATCCATCATTTCAATTTAAGGTCACCAGTATCTGAATAAAATGTTAGGAGACCAAGGAATCCTGGGAGAAGGCAAAGCTGGGAAAGAGGCAAACAAATCAGAGATGCAGGCTGACACATCGACACTCAGAAACAAGTAGTAGTGATGCAAACAGCTCATATCACTCACATTTACTGCACAAAGGCAAATTACACTGCACTTATGCAAAATGCTTCACAGCTCTTGTTTAAAGGTGCAGTCTTGGAGAAGGGGAGAAGATGAGAGAAATGGAGAAGGTAGAGAGAACATTCTAAATCCTGAATGAGATATTGGATGAGCATGATGGTCACACCTCTGGCAGAACCACTATGATACAACAGTGTCAACCTGCAGGAGGGCAGTGCATTGTTCCAGCCACTAGGACATATGGTGGTGTCATTACTCTTATACCATGGAAAAGATGCTCAAGGCTGCATACGCACAGCAGCATAACGTGATACTGGTTTGCCATGGTCAGACCAAAAGGAGATGGGGCTTCTGAATCTAAGAGAGTAACTCCCACTCTTGTCACTTCCAATATTGTTTTAGCTCACTGTGGTAATTCATTTGCATGGTAGACTTGAGGTCGCTTTTAGAACAAAGTCCCGAACCTATTGAGGTCAAATAGTTTTAAAAGGAAAGAGAAGGTTGAAACATAGAAATTTTTTAATATTAATTTATA
>NW_010248061.1:0-32829 GCF_000690775.1 Eurypyga helias
AAATAAAATAAAATAAAATAAAATCCCACAGCCTTTTAATGAGGCAATTCTTGACACAGTAAAACCTGAGGGACATAAACATCAGAGACACAGCGAAACACTGTTTTTCAAAGAATCCAGTCAGCTGATCCTGCACTCCAAAGGAGCAAAGCAGCAGCAGCCTTTTCTCTGTTGCATTTGTCACAGCTCTAGACCACGGTTCTGACTTTAAGGGCAACAGTCTCTCTACCTGACAGTACATGTGATCTTGGTTTGGCTGACCCAGGAAGGCTCCAAAGAGCAACTCAGCATCACCTCTGCAAGGAAAAAGAGCTGGGGACCACACTAAGACACTTGGTGTTGGTTGTCCACCTCTCAGGATGAGTGGGCAAGGGAAAAAGAGGGACAGCGATTCAAGCTCTTACTTGAGCAAAAGGGGTCACTACTAGCCTATTTGGTCAATAAAGTGCAGGCAGTCAATTCAGATTTTTAATAAAATATAAGTGGAAGGATTTCCTGGCTGGAGTGGGTTTTTTTTGTTCCTTTTACGTTTAAATAACCACAGCAGCCAACTGTACCAGTTACAGACTCCTCACTCATTTCTGCAACTGATACCACCTGTCTCCCAAGAAAGTTTGTGAAATCTGGCACTTCATCCTTGAGAAGTGCCAAGATACATATTCCAGGGCTACCTAAATCTCTCTCAATTTTCCCACCTCTCCAGGTGGGAGAACAACAAGTTCAGGAAATAGATATGCAAGAGGGAGATTTGCCCTTGCTCTGTGATGTATGGCAGCTGAATTACCACCTGGACTGTGGTGACCCGGTAATTCTCAAAGGTTATGAAAACTAGTGTATGAGGCAAACAGTGGAGGCACAGAGGGAACCAAAAGGACTAATCAAAAATGCATTTAAAAGATTATTTTGCTCTAAATCTCTGCTTATTCCTTGCATTGCAAGGAATGGAATGCAATTCCTGCATTGCCATCAGGGAAGATTCTGCAGGACAAAACAAGTCCTTGATTATTTTATTTAATTTCATTTTATTTCTGTAAACAACATTCAAGACACCTGTGAAAACCCAGGGCCTGTTTATCCTTCGAATTCGGCTTTCTCTGTTCATCCACAGAGGTTACAACTGGAAAGGGAACTTGCCTTGCTGTAGCGTAAATGAGAGCCAGAGGCCATACACTGCAGAAGTGTCTTAATGGTCTTAAATGGAACAGAATGAACAACGATTTACATGTTGCCTTTACAGTACAAATAGGAGAAAAAATAAGACAGTGAGTGAAATCAACCGACACAACCAAATGTATGGGAAGAGCATTGAGTCTGAAGGTGCTGCAATAAGCAGCCACTTCACAGTAGCACTGCATTGTCTGAGAAAAAGAAACTCATCAAAGCGTCATTACAGTCAAATCCACCCAGAACATGAAAACTCAGGTTGCCAGAGAACACCCACCACCAAAACAAATTAAGATAAAAAACGAAGAGGAGCTCACAGACAATTTTGAACAAACAAAGCAAAGGAACACATCACTGTTTAAAGAGAATCTAATACATAATAGTTTAATAAAATAAAATTAGCAACTATTTGTTTCCAAGTATCTTGCTAAATGTATAACAAGGGATCCAACTGCTAGCCTCTTGCCACATACCTGCAGAGGATGGTCCTCCATTTGCAAGCTGACACTTCAACACCCAGACATCTCCCTCTTCCTCAGGAGTCAGCCCCCCAAAGGCATAATCCTACTATCCACCCCACCTGAAAGATGTGGACTTTCAGCCTCCCAGTGACTGGCAGCAGCAGTTCACCCCCATCTTCATCAGGGACCCAGAGTCAGTGTACTCTGATTTCTCTCAAAAGCATTTATGGCACTTCTAACATCTGCCTTGGTGGACGCTACTTCCTACTTCTTCAGTTTATCTGTCCTGTGCCTTCCCCTGAGGCCCCTCTGTCTTTGAGGATCCGTAGTACCTCCTGAGGCTGCCTATATTCTTCATACAACACATCTCAGATGGGATCACTTTTTCAACTTGTTATTATCTAGACTATCATTCACTCAAGTGAACTTTAGAATAATGTCCAAGCACATACACGTACTCACATTATAGAGGTGCAAGGCATGTGGAAATGAGACTCAAACGTATGTTAGCCTCCTTTCTGAACACAAGTTTTCCCCCAGAAGAGGCCAGTGGCATAGGTCGATATAGACCCCAAGCAGTCACCAAGCACAGGCAAACAAACATACAGGATGACGAGACAACAGAGAGTCTGGCAGCAGGCAGCTGCCACCATATGGAAGCTTGAGAGCAACAGCCTGAAAGAGAAACTATGCTAACAGGATTATCAAGAAAGTTGAAAACTTCCTGAAAATCTAGTTTTGAAATGGGCTTGAAAATTGCAGATTTTACGGATTCATACACTAAATTCCCTTAAATGTGCAGTTCCTGAACAGTATTTCATATTTCTCTATATGAAGGAGAAAACCACATCCCTCAAATTTGTTGAAAATGGGGTAGAAAAATCACTGTACTGTCTTTTATGGAAGTACTTTGTTTCCAAAAGTAGAAGAGTAAAAGCCCTGTCTTTTCTTCAACGTCATATGAGCAAGCACAACAGCACACCAGATTTATACAACATTCTTCTAGCGCAACAAATCCTTCTGAGCAACTATTTTGTTTTCCTTGTTTTCTTACAAAAAGTTAAATTTAACACCCTTATCACTACTTCTATTAGTCTTCCACCATTCAATGCCACAGTGTAACCGTAAAAATTGGTTTACTACTCTCTCTTTCAAATGAAAGTAATGATAAAATAGCCATGCAGAATAAAATGGAATCAATCTGTGGCTGCGTTAGTCACAAGCATAGCAAAATGCATGCTTATTCATATTTAGCCTCACAGGGTTCAATAACCATGGAGCACGTTTGCTCATATTTGGCATTTGATTAGATCACTGAACTTTATTTTGCACAGCTGGCATAAAGAGCCCACCTGCCTAATTATTTACAGATAGCTGCAATTCTCCTCCACCTCTTTACTCTCTAAAAGATCACAACAAACTCCAAAGGCTGGGAACACAGTGACTAATCAGAGATTACCATTAAAGGGCCAGGCATTGAACAAACTGTGAATATTGACAAGCAGGTGTATAGTCTCAGAGAAAATCATTTAACAAATAAAAGCAATTGCTTCCAATAACGTGGGAACAGCTACTGTATGGGAATCAATGGAATCCTCAACAGCAGTTTAATTGGCATGCACAGTTCAATTACAGTCACACATGAAAATGGGCCAATGGATTGGGTTTTTTATTGGAAAGCTGTGAAAGAAAGGGAGGCAGATACCATCCTACATGGTTGTTCCTCAGTGCAAACTACATCACACAAATTTCAACATAACATCTTTAAGGATGGGAAAAAAAACCCACAAAGCAGGAAAAAAAAAAAAATGCTGGGAAATTTTTTATGGCATTCTCACAACTGATTTGATATTCCACAGTAAAAATGTGTGGAGAAGTCAAGCAATGAGTAACTAAACTGTTGGCTGGATTATGTTAACTGCAACACATTTTGTTTGAGAACAGGAAAAAAAAGACAGTTTTCTGGGGCCAAATACAAAAGCAATGAAATACGCAAAACCAAAAGCAGATCTGAAAAATTGCATACCGCAGGTCTGCAATAAAGTTGATTACCAGTGAATTTCAGAGAAAAATGAATAAAAACATACTCCTGTCATTTCCTCTTTGCTCAGAAACCCACCCCTGCTTTTCTCCCAGATTCAAACTTCCACCAGAAGGGCACCTGGAGTTTTCTGCAGTGCAGTAAGCTAATTCAGAAATCTGTTTCATAGGGAGCCCCTGAACACCATTCAATTACCAAGTGTGACATAAATTCATCTTATTCAGCTATGTGAGCTTCAAGATGTTTCCCCCACATTTCTTGATTCTATCCAGCTTTCTAATTCCTTAAACTGGCACTCAGTGTGAAGGAGGCAGAATTGTTCAGAAAAAAAAAAAAAAGGGGAAACTACAGAAAACATGCTACCAATCTATATGTTTTGACATTAAGAGATTTAATTTATATTAAAGGCTTAATTTAGTATGTAATTAAGATATTTAAACAACAAAGTCATAGGTAAAACTGGTGGCCACATGCTTTCCTAAGGGGTAAGCACCCAATAAAGCATCAAGCATTAGCCAATTTATCCCCATCTTACCAGTGTGTTGACAATAAACACTCGTAGCCTTCATTTTTTCCCCTCACCCAAGTATCTCCAGACATCCCTAATGGGTTATTAAGTAATTTATTAAAATACTTGACCTATCTATTAGCCTTAACAAAATGTCTAAAATGTCGTTGCTCCCCCTGGTGGGTTACTTTAAAAGCCCTTTAAATTTTTTTTTTTTAACTGCTTGAGGGCCAACAGTGGTTTCAGAGCTTGATCCATGGCTGGGACCGAAGTAAAAGTAAAATTTTTTGATTTGGTAAAGCATTTTAGTTTGCTCACTTGAGCAACCTAAACCTAGTGACCTCAGGGTGAGACCTACAAGACGCAACAACTCACAATGGTTCTGACATGTGCCTGTGATACTACATGAAAGGTACTGCAGCTGTGGAAGAGGTGGGTGCTGCAGGAAATACACTGAACAGAAGTGCACAGCATCTGCTCCCAGAGTCTTTTAACCAGTCAGATTGTTATAACTGTACAGATAATCACACTGGCGGATGCTAGGAGAACATATGCACAGGGTAAGTGGAAATATGGCAAATCATATCTGCAGAAGGTGAGGGAGTACGACGAGACCTACATAGTCACAATACAGAAAAAAATCTATCACTCTTCACATCATAATTTAGCATCTGTGCTTATCCAGTCCTTGTTTTGAACAGGCAAAGTGGCAGATGCAAACAACAATACAAATAAAAGGCAAGATTTATTTCAATGCTTTGTAGATTAGAAACTATAGTTAAAATCTTGCCAATAGTCAAAATATTAGCTAGAAAAGTAACTAAAACACTTCAGCACAATCTCTGCTTTTATTTGATCTCCTTAGATTTTGGGCATTTGAAGAGGTATAAGGAGAGGAAGTAGGTTTGATAAAATCTATATACACTCCCACACTGAAAATGATACAAAAAGTTTAGTTTTGCTTTTCAATTGAAAACAAAATTTCAGCCACTGTCGCTCATAAACAAACATTAAACTATAGAAAGAGAGAAGACAATGCAGAACAAACAAATCAGACATAAATACATATATATTAAAAACCCAGAAGTGAATACTGCTACAGATTAAGGGTTCAGCTTTGAGGTTATCAATAGTAATTTATCAACTCCATTAACTGTACTTTCTAAATTCTGCAGCTACATCTATCTTCCCATAACTAGAGAGACTCAAACAGTCAAAATTGGTCCCACAAACAACTTCAGCAATACAGCTGCATATTACTCAAGCATACATGGTTTTCTCCAGTTTCCTTTTATAAATAGCTATAAAGTCTCAAACACAAACCTTTTAGTATGGTGCAACCACTTCTAAAGCAAGATTAATGGCACAATTACTGTTTGATCTTTCATTTCCATGGTTTTCCTGCCATGCTCCAAAACCCCACATTGATGGTTAGACTTACCAGGGTTTGGTTTCTACTCTGCAACTCTGTAGGATACATAACCCTACATGAAATACAGCACTCCTATCAGTTTAGCTTTCTGGTAGATGAGGCAGTCATGCAACTCCAAATACCAATCATCTGCTACACTGAAAATATAAAAGCTTGAACAACTGTTCAGAAATTCCTAAAAGTGTCCCTATTTACTAACTGGACCCAAGGCCATAACCCTTTGTGGGGATAACCCTCTACAGCTGAGACACTACTGTTATTCAAGAACATGAAACCACATGCAGCACTTACTGTATGTCAATGAATGACAAACTCCAAAATAGTCCAACAAAGAGTGTTTCAGATGTGCATTCTCCATGGTGGTCAAAATAACCATCCAGAATATACAAGACTGGATTAAATTTAAAATCATACAACAGAATAAAAATAATGAGGGTCAAGATCAACAGGCAGGGAAATTGCATTCACTTACCAGCAGAAGCATATTGTGTTTCCTAATAACCATTTTGTCAGTGCTGTCACCTCTACTAACAAGGGAGTAGTGGAAAACTCTTTCCAAGAGTGGATCTGCTTCCGTGGTAAACAGCTTGGAGGTGCTGATGTAGGAAAGGGCATCCAGACTATTCCCTGGCTTTGTAGTGAAATTTCTATAGCATGCATTGTGAGGAGAAAAAAATCCTGTTTCTGTAGCTGCCCAGCTTTTAACAGAGCATGAGGTTTTGTAGTGTCAGCAGAGATCCTGGCACCAGCAGTGTAGGGGCCGGTGAACAACAGCAGCTTTCCTCTGGAGCACAGCAGCGGAGGCAGCGATGGTAACCTGTACGGTACAGCCATTGCCAAGGACAGTTTCTATTGCAACAAGCTGTCAGAAGCTGCAGTAAAAATCAGAGCCCATCCCCTGCCTTTTTTCCCGAAACCCAGTTCAAATCTAGGCCAGCTAAATCATTCCCACAACTGGAATGAAGCATCACATATTTCCATATAGACAGACAGATTAGGAATTAATAACAAAGAACAGGTGTGTAATGCTCTTCAAAATATTTATCATCTATTTGACGCAAAGATAAGAGGTACAAGACAAAGAACTAAAGGTAGGCTGTCTCAGCTGCAGACACAAGGGAGACAACCCCACCAGAAACAGACACAAAGTATTTGGTGAGGATATTAAGGCATTGGAAGCAACAATAAACTGTATGACAGAGCAGCCAAGCAGGCCGTGCAGCTTTTTGGGGACAAACAGGAGAAAAGCACTGTTGGGGCTAGCTTTAGCATGACGCCTTTACCTTTTTAGTTAAGTGCTGTGTGGTACTTACATTAACATTATTCTTGGTTTAAATCATCTCAGATCACAATTGAATTGTGCAGGCACTCAATACTGCTTATACAGGATGCACATCCTCTGCAAGGAGCTTACAGTTTGAATTTAACATTAAGGACAGGATTTGGAAAAGGGATGGGGACAAAAGTAACAGGAAACAGAGAACCCAATAACACTTAGAATTTCAGGTAGTGATTTTAGCACAACAAAAGCTGATGAGTTTGTGACATTTTGTAGCCTCCACAGAAACAAAAAAAAAAGTTTAAACAGGAACATGATGAGAACCAATGAAGCAGCTTTGCAGACATTTATAAAGTTTTTTTTCAAGCATAAAAGGTAGCTTAGGAGAAAGTGGTATGAAAAGTTGAAAGGATGGGAGCAGAAACTAGTGAGAACTGAGATCGGAAATGGCCTCTTGGAGGGGAAAAAAACCCCAACAACACACACAAAAAACCCACAAACAAACAAACAAACCCACCACACAAAACTAAAAATGGCTGGGCATATGCTTTGAAGTGCCTTGCAAGTGAAACTGTTTATGTGTGAAGTTCAGTGAAAGAAAAGCGAGAGGAAGAACCTAAGCAAGAAATTACTCAGTAGAAACTGGAAAATTCTCCCTGTAGGACGTTTCTAGACAGTGTGAATGAAGCAGGACTGCAACTGGAAAGGTTACAAAAATACATTATTGTAACAATGTGACAAGAGATTTTTTGTGATAGATGAAAAATTAAATAAATACAAACCCCCTTACAGTTGCTTTGCAATCAGAATTTGCAAGACTCCAGTTGAGACTGTACTCCTGGTTCTAAGATCCACCACACTGTAGAAAATTGTTAGATTTCAGGTCTTAATGACACAGAGACTAGCTGCAGTAACTGAGAGTCTGTAAGGTCTGAAAAGTGAGGGATTTAAAGCTATGATTTAGTCATATTGATCTCACTAAGCACCTGTGAACAGACATGGGGGACAGAGGGCAATATGTTAGATTGGACAAAAGGAGACACCCAGAACATCAGGCAATTGGCACAAAAAAGTTGTTGAATTTGTGCGTGAAAGTACCAAGAAGCAGCTGAGAGCAGAAGAAAAGGTGACCACGGGAGACATCCTGTACAGAAATACCAAAGGAAGAGCTTTAAGAAGTACACTCATATTAACACTTAAATACATAAAGTATTGGGAACAAGAAAATAAGATGCTGGCTCACAGATGACCACAGTGATAGTCACTGACAGACTGACCACAGATAAAAAGGAAGACACTTTTCAGAATTGTTTTGTAGCCCCAACCATGTCCACAGCTCAGCACTTCCGCTATTTCTTTAATAAATTAGCCTTATGTAAATGCAGAATGCTAACATCTGAAATCTCACATACTTGAAAGGCAGATTCGTTATTGTTCTGGCTGTGGATGCTGAGAATCTGAGATGATATAAACTGGATTTCCAGCCATTATGCTGGCATACTCCACTGACATCAGGGCAGCTAAGTCAAAGTAAAGTGGCTTTAGTGATACAACGGTGCTACACAAAACCAGTATTTCCTAAAGCATGAACTAGTCTAGAATAAGATTTAGGAACAAACCAGAGCACAAAAAGACTGCAGCCTTAGACCATAGCACTGCTAAATGGCACATGCAAATTAGGCTATATTTTACAGTAAAGAGCATAGACTTTCTGGTGCCTTGTGTAGAACCTGAACTACCTGTCCTGACTTCATTAAGTGACAACTGGTAAACTGCAGCTGAAAATGGGGCAATTACTGAATGCTGTTTAAAGTTGGGGCTGTAAAGGTGCCTGTACTCTGGTTGGGTTTCAGACAGCTACTGCAACATTTGTCTGTCATCCAACGGCTGCCTTTTCCCTCATCCCTCACCATTCCCTTCAAAATTACCACAGAAATTGGGAGCGACACAGGAACTGCTGTGCTGAGCCAGTAAGAGCAGAATAATGCCTGTACTTGGCCAATTCCCCTGAAAACAAATAGGGCAAGCTTTGAGCTGCTTTGCAATAGTAGTAGGCTGCCTGCAACCGCCAGACTAATCAATTTAAGCTTTTTTATCCAGAATAAAACAGAGAAAATGCATGAAATTGTATTTGAGAAGTATTACTCAAGTTCCTAGAGCTGTTAAAATAAGAAATATTAACAGATGTATGGGTTTTGATACTTAAATATATTTCCTAACAAAGAAAAAACAATGCTCAAGCTTATTGAAGGAATTTACTGAGCTACTGTAAATGAACACTATGTCCATCAATCTCAAACATTCATCTGAGTAACAGTCAATTAACTCTGATCACTTGCAGTGCTGACAGGCACCAAAATGATTTGAATCTATCTTTTCTAATCAAAATAAAAGAGTTGGGGGAAAAAAATATTCTTATAGCTTAATCCAAAGAAGATATTGTACAATAAGAAACAGGTAATATTCAAAGGCTTGTTGGCACTTCTGTCCTCATTTAGAACAAATATTCCTGCCATTTGAAAGAGCATGGAACCAATTTCCATAAAATGTGCACACATGACTGAGAAATTGCAGTGTGTGCACACTAAACCCACAAAACCTTAGAAATCCTCATAAATTCTCAAACATAGGCAGGAGTGCATCCCTTATCCACTTCCTCTTAGGCTGTGATCACAAAGCTCATAGAGACAACGATTCTCTTCCTCAAAACGGCCTTCTTCAAACCAGAAAGCAATTCCAGCCTCCATGGGAAGCTTCAAATGTAGTTCACAAACTACGACAAGCCCTGTCAAGCAGTCCTGAAATATTACTGTACACTGCAGCATCTGGATAGCACTGTGATTTATTATGTTTGTGTTCTTTGTATGGAACTGTGTTCACTTAGACACACAGCTCTGTAACAGGCAGACAGATGGGGAGGGAGAGAGAGTGAGTTTGTATTTTTCCTTTTATACACTTTGTATTTTTTTACTATTGTGTTAAATCGTGACATGGTTCACACATATATACTGAAGTACATGCCTAGAGATCTGCAAGATGAGGGCCTTGCCAATTCCAGTACCTATTTCTGTCTCTTTCTAAGCCTCGTCTTTCCTTTATGCTAGTTACTATTCATTTTACTATTCATTCAGTTACAAACATGTAATATCATTCAAAAACAGAGTTAAAACCACATTAATTTACAAAATAATGCACACATAAAATGTGCATCATCGAGTACTGGATTTCAGGGTAGCTTCAGATAACATATCTTTGGTTCATGATTACTTATATTCTAGTGTGCTTAATGTAAATTACCTGGCACTGTAAAGTAAGAGTACAAAATCTTCAAACCTTCAGTACAAATTTAGTGATTAGTAGAATAAGTGCAGTGGCACACCTGACCACAAAGCACCCTCCACAAGTACAATAGCATTGAGCAATCTGTATGAGGATACTGATCACATCCAGACTTGAAAACCTTAAGAAAAATTTAAAAAACTGCTGCTACTTACTGCAACTTGAGAATGAAATGGAATTTGGAACTCAAAAAATACTTAAAATTCACCATCAGCACATTTTACACAAAGTCATAAATGGTACAATTTGTCAGGAAAAATTGTATCTTAACAGTGTCCAGGTCATGCAATCTGTATACCAAAGTAGCACATTGTGTATTCTGTGAGTATCTGATTTGCTCTGTGGTTTAGCTATCTCGTTAAAAATAAGAGTACTAAGCTTTAAAGTATGGCCTTCAGCTCGCGGTCACAGTAGCCTTCAATGGATAACTACCAAAGATCATGCAACAGAAGCTAAATCATTCACAGAAAAAAATAGAAATGTTGGAAAATAACAAGGAAACCAAACTTCTTTAGTGAAGTGCAGTCCTAGAAATTTATCTTAGAATTTTCAGTCTGGAAGTTCTAATACTGATTTCCATTAATAAGCACAAAAGCTGAATAGAGAGCATCATTTACATCCACAGCAAGGGAAGAAAAAAGTATGTAGCCCTCAAACATACTAGAATGGCAATGGTAACATAACATTTCAAAATGTTAAATCACGACAGAAACACACGAAAAAGAAAAGGCATTTTAAAACATAATTTTGTTTCTGTTAACACACATTCTTCTCTATCTATACACTTACAGACAG
Source organism: Eurypyga helias (assembly GCF_000690775.1). Lineage (NCBI taxonomy): Eukaryota > Metazoa > Chordata > Aves > Eurypygiformes > Eurypygidae > Eurypyga > Eurypyga helias. The sequence continues at coordinate 11,020 of NW_010248061.1, forward strand.
ATACAGACAGAAGGGGTATTTTCTTTTGGCTAGTTTTTAACCTATCAGGAACTATGTCTCTGCATCTCTACAGAAATTATCTGCCTCTTTCTAACACTTTCCCCATTTCTGTTACTTGAGTATTGCTCCACTACTTACTGTATGAAACTCAATTAAATTAAATAAGCATTAAGAACAAGGAAAGTATAAACTTTTCTCTTTGCTCTTCACTTTTGACACAATGACGCAATACTGCTTCTTATTAAGTGACAGCTCCTGTGTTCTTTCTCCAAAAAATTCTCTCATTCTGGGTAGCAGTCTTATATTGTCATGAGAGTTTTGATCAAACAGAAATTACAAGATCAGGTATTTTCATGGTTAAAGGAAGGTAAAAATGTTTTGGAAGGCTGCCCCATCTCTCCCAACCCAATGAGTTGCAGACTTGGCATGGTCTTGCCAAACCACAAAGGCTCTGGTGCTGACATGGTTCTACCCTGGCCACTTTGGGGCACCAGCAGCACAGCTGTGTATGAACACATAGGGTCTGGGAGGTGAATGCAGGCCAGAGAAAGCTCATGAGGCCCACAGGCAACATGGATCAACATGCATTTCTACACAGGGACCATATATCAGACTCTCCTACTTGTATCACCAGAGTGGCTTTTTTTCATCTTGGCCCTAGTTTGGAAGGAAAGAGAATGGTAGTAAGAGCCTAGCACATCTACATTAAGTGCTTGACTGAATGAGCCTCCACACAGAGGAAAACCAGGCTCTAAATATTCATCTCATGTCTAAATTCTACTAAGAAATCCCTAGACCACTGCAGAGCTATTGAGGATCAAGACTTTGGCCGTAAAAGTGCACTTAGCTGCATTTTACAAGATTGCTGCACAATGCATAGCACAGGTTAGCTCTAAAAGACAGATTCAAAAATCTTTAGACTTAATGAGTATTAGAAGCCTAAATACTCTGCTGATCCAGATGCTCATTAAAAATACTTGCTCATGTTGTGGAAGTTTAGAGAGATCACATGCTGTAGAAAAACATCTCTTAAGGATGGGGTATATATACCATCTAGAATCTTGTGTAGATCTTTGTTAAATAGAGAAAGCCAAAACAACAGCCTTTGAAAACAAGTCCTAATGAATATCACACTTAAAGCATCCCTTTTATGAAAGTGAAAGCCTATCAGATAACAGAGGAAAACTGACTGAATTTTAAAAATAAATCAGTTTCCTCTTATGTGCCCTCTGAAGCTTCCAGATTAACAGACTCCCTTGATATACTGCTTCAGCATCACTGTTAGAAAAAAATGCTCTCTACATCATGCCGTATTGTATCCAAACTAGTTAAGGGACATCATTTGCCAGAGTGAATTAACATTCCTGGCAAATGAGTAACCCAATGGGGAATCACAGATATGTGTTCTCACATTAAGTGATCAAATGAAGGGCTAAGGACAGCCCTTGAAATGGAAGCAATTTTTGGATTATTGGTTAACAATCTCTAACAATATTGACTCCAGGGAAAGTGCCTTCCTAATGAAACCAACAGCTCACATAAAGAGAGCTTACAGGGTCAAATCTGTAATTATTTTTTTGCTGAGAATGTTTTTTCCCAGATTAAAAACATCTTATTTTTGAATCCCTAATCAAATCATTTGCATATATATGGTTTTATTTATTTTCACGAACATCTGATATTTGTAGTGATATTAGATGCTCCTGTGATCCAGGTTCCTCAAGTCCAAGCCCAGAGAAAGCAATTGCTCTTTTATGAAGACCATAGTGCCCTCAGACTATAATTTAAACTGTTAAATAGCTCTCTGCCTTTTTTAAAAGGACATAGAATAGTTTTAAAGTTCTATGTCTTAATGACATTTACCTTATTACCTTTGGTGTCATGCTTCATTATCTTTTTTTAAGTAGGTATCAGTAGGTTAGAGGGATAAACATTCAGTTGATTTAAATTATAACCATTAGGATCCTGCTCTGTAATGAGTATGCCTTTTCAGTGTGGTATTGTCCTTACCTTGCACTAAAATCCAGTTTATTACAAGCTTTTATTAGTGCCGTGGCAAGAGCATCACCACCCTGCTCTAGGACAGGCCTAGTAGATGCAGGGAGACCTCTAAACGAGTGACATGAAATAGTCCCGTGGCTGATATTGTCATTACTGCAAGTGTGACGTGTGATAACATTGCCTCGCAGGCTCAGGGCTGAGCAAACAGGAGACAGCTGTGGGCATGGGAGAGGCCATGGTACACAGCAGTGGGGAGATATCCCAGGAGTTCAGAGACAAGAAGAGAGCGTGGGAGGTGAGGCAAGGCTACCCTTCAAAGCCAGCCACATGCTGGAAAACTGAAGCTGTAAACATTTCTCATTTTAATTTCCAATGTATGCAATACCTACAGCCACAGGCTGAAGGACTTACACTGGTACTGAAAAGTAAGCCTCTACCATTTGCTATAGTCTCCTGACAGGTAGCCTCCTGTCTATACATTTTGCTCCCACTTTAAGTTTCTTCAGAATAGGATAGGATGGAGAGAAGGACAAGAAAAATACTGCAGTAGGAAGACAGGCAAAACCAAAGATACTACTTACACTTGCCATGGAAATTAAAAAGTTTCCCCCACCATGTCACTACTGTGCTCTTTCATGGACTTCTTGATGTACAGCCCTGGCCCGAGACATGGACTTCCCTGCCACAGCTCCCGGTAGTGACAGCCCTGAGCTTGTTAGACCATTATGCTCGAATGAGTATCCTTTGCCACAGATCTCCAACAACTACTTTTGGCACCTTTATCCATAGTATCTAAGTATCACGTTTTTTTCCTGCTTGGCTTCCCATCACTGAAAGTCGATATTCCCCACCCAAGTGTGATGACATATGTGTAAACCACAAGATCCTTAATTATAAGCTAGAATTGTGCTTTCACCAAATGCTCATAATCCCCCTTCTCTGGCATACTCCAGCCTCCATCTGAAAACAATACTTCCCTGCCATGCAAATTCGACGCTGTAGGGAGGAGGAAAAGGAAAAAGGCAGGAGCGGGCTGATCTGAAACTCACCCAAGGGCCAGTCCCAGTCTTAATCCTGGGAAGCAGTCCCCAGGAGAAGTCATTCAACAAGGCCTTTTTCTAAAGCCTCCACCACCACCATTTCATACAATGCACAGCGTGACAGAAAATCTAAGTGATTTACGAGAAGGTCACAGGCTCAGCTTCCTCATAAGTGCTGTTAACTTCAGTCTTGGCACCAAATAGATAGGTCAGATCTCAACAGGTCTACTGGAAACTAGATGAGATGAGTTGCTTAACTTCTCAAGACATCAGGTATTTGTATACACACACATATACACACGGAACAGTGTGATAAAACTAAATAAGACATGGAAAAAGGAGGACAAAAGAGTTCATTTGAATGTTTTTCTTTTTGTGAATTTAAAAATAACTCCCAGGACTGAAAATAGATTTATTCACAAATGCTGGGTCAATCGTTAAGTTTTCTTAACCTCTGAAGAGTAGCTCCAGCAAATTATGCGCTGGGCCAGAGATAAATCAAGTATAAACAGACACAGTGAAAATGTTTAACGCAAATCAAAATAAGAACCTGATACAATGTCCTCTGTGTGGCCTTAGTTTTTTAAAGAGGAAATGTATTTCTAAAATTACAACTATTTCAAATAGAGTCTAAACACATTTCTGTAATAATCACAATCATATCCAACAACATAAGAATAAACAGTAAGAAATAAATAACTTATTTGAATGAAATTAGAATTATAATATTAACCCACAGCATCATTCAGACAATGTTTTCTGTCAATAACCAAAACTTACCATATTGATTGGGTCAACTGGGCCAATGCTGTTAACGTAGACATCTGTTTCGATTACCGTAGTTCTCACTAAACAAAACAGTAATCATAATAATTACATATTTCATTACATCTCTACAATGTTAGTGTAATTTAAGCTATTTACTGAAACAACAACAAATCTGATATTCTTTTATTAGAACCACAATAATTAAGTCTGTGGTTTGTTCTTCCTGTGAAGTATCATATACAACTTGGCTCCCTTATGCCATATGAATCATTAGAATTATCAACATGAATTTTTCACTTCGTAAAGCAATCCCCACCTGTGCTTTGTGAACACATAAAAGGGAGATATAAAAGTTAAAGGAAAGGAGGAAAAAAATAAAAAAGCAAACCACACACAAAACTGTCTTCCAACACAAAAATTTAATCATAAACAAGAAAAAAAAAAAGAATTGGAAAATATTGCTTGTACAACAAACCATAAGGTCTGGGAGCAGATGCGTTTATCAACTGTAAGGAATCAACATGCAGTGCTTTCTGTCGATTCCTACTGAAAATGAGTAACAAACAAAATAACTTTTTACCACAGATTTCTTTAGTTCATGCAACTATAAGCACACCTAAGGATTACTGATGTGCTAATTAATACTAGTGTATTAATCAGCTTGAATAATCAGCTTGATTAATACACTGCCTCAAACACCAAATTGAAAGCTGCTCAAGTGAAAGCCATTTGAAAGTTCAACATTTCCAAACTTACTTTTCTTTAAAACCCCAGGAAAGCCACTCTCACTGGGCAGACAAAAATTAACTGTTTTCAAAACATATTCTCTTACAGAATATACTCTCTTTGTACACTTACAGAAGGGAACCAAATCTAAGTGACTTCCCATGAAACTCACATCTGAAGTACAAGAGTCACTGATGTTTTTTTGGTTGGTTTTTTTTCCTCCTAACTGGTTTGTAAGTAGAGGAAAAAGATACAAATGGAAGAGGTCAGGATGCATTTTAACTTCATCAATTTACCAAGCATTTTCTTCTAGGTTGTACTGGAGAGCCAGAATGTGCACACAAGAGAACATATTTCCCTAGAGGGTTAATAATAGGGAATTATTATTAACCTTATTAATAGGGAATTATTATTAACCTAGAGGGTTAATAATAAATCTCTGTTGGTCTGTCTCTCATGATCTGTCACATTAAAATGAGGGGGAAGGTACAAACAAAAAGGCACTTTGATTTCATAAGAGAGGGGCCCTAGGTCATTCGATATGATTTATTTATACTGAAAATAATCAGAGATCACCTTTTGTGCTCTGTAACAAACCTCAAATCTTAAGTAAGAGGATTTTTCAAATCTCAAAAATCTAAACCTCAAACACACACAGAAAGAAATTGGGTATCATTAACATCCTTGCCAACTACCATGACAGCAAGAGATACATTTCGTAAATATCCTATGATACCTTTTCCCTGCCAATCTGACTTGGGAGGAAATTCTTCCTGATTCCAAACCCGATTACTGGTGTGACCCTGAGCCTGACATCAAGACACACCAGTGAGGCTGCACAAAGGATTTTCTGTATGACCAAAGAGCACAGAGTCACTTGATCACCATCCTGTCCCCAGCGTGCTCAACAGAAAGTTTAAGCAGACTCTGGAAATCAATTTATTTCCCAAGGAGGAGTTAAAAAAAAAAAAAAAAAAGTACTTTCTGAGCTGCAAATGTTTACAGTATCTGCAGGGCTCATAGAGGAAGGGGGGAAATATAAGAACCTGTATGTACAGACTGAAAAATCAGAGTAAAAACATTATATAGTGTGTGTGTGTAGACACATTTGTATAATAGAACACATTTTACTTAAATCACGTCTCGCAAAGAGATATTCTCTTCCTTTAATTTTTCAACCTTATTTATCTATGCAACAGCAACCCCACTGCGAGACTAGAACACGAGGAGGTGGATCAAAGCCTATCTTGCTTCATTGCTCAAGAAATGCTGAATCCACTACTCTCTCCCTATAAGTAGGAAATGTTTAATTCTCCATAGTGTTAGGAAATCATGTTTTCTTCTGAGGTTCAAGTCTTTGAGTCCAACTTTCAGCACTCCCTAGACATATATCAAACCCCTTCTTCAGACACAAGTACCTACACACAGTGATTAAGGTCACCTCTGAAACTTGCCTTCAACATGCTGAAGAGTTCATACTGCATATTGCAAACGCACCCTACAGATAATCTGTTCAGCTTTAACTCTGAAATTTGCTCCAGTGTTTCCAGACCCATCTTGAAATGTGGACACCAGGACTGGAAATTCTTGTAACAGTGTTATCAGAGCTGCTTGAACATTTCCAGATTTCTACTTCCTGTGTTCCTTTTCAAAAGGGGACTTACCTCAGGACAATGCTCAGGGGATGCACAGTTAAGATCTTATACTACACAAAATAGCTACTTTTCTCCTAAATCGCTGCATTACTATGCAGAATCTCTCACCTTGAAATACGACCCACAGGCTTCCTCCCACACACCTCCTTTTTTCTCCCCCCTCCCAATTTTTGTTTCTCCAGTTATACTGCAGGAGCAAATTACTACTGTGGATACAGCCTCTCCCTTTCCAACAGTCTTTGTGTCATCTGCCAACTTTACTACAAAAATTAATTGCTGAAATCATTCAAAATATCATTATTCTTGATCAAGACTTTCCTGTGAGACCCTATTATAGACAGCCCAACCACTGATATTTCCTTATTAACAACTAAATTTTGAGATCTGTCAGTGAGCCAGTTTTTAATGGGGGCTGTGTCAATTTTATGAAATTCCAGCTTGCAGCGAGCAATACTTGATCTGCTACAAGGGCTCTCCTGTAATGTGCCACAGAGTTCAATTTGCCCTTTCCATACTGCTCTGAGTAAGATTATTAGAGCTATTAAGAGCCACTAAAGAGTCTGAAATTCTGCCTCTTTTGAAATTATTTTAATTGACCCAAATGATCCAGAGAAAGTGATCCAGTTCAAGAAGACTGGAAGACACTATTTTGTTACCTTAGTTCTTCTGTATGGTACACAGCAAAGCACTTCTGTGAATTACAAGAAAGAATTCATTCGTCTTGTATTCTTCAACTAGGAGTGATACAAGTCCATGAAAATAACAAATACTGGAAGAAAACATACTCTTGATGTTCATTTGACATCCATATAATTATTATTGTTCATTTAGTCTCCATAAAGAGCTAACAGAAAAAGATGGTTTGAAAAGATGTTTCTACGGCAAATACTTTCTATTTTACTTTAAAAATTCGGATTCAGCTTTAAGAACACTAGGAGTAGGAAGAAGTCTTTTTAACACATCCTGCATGAAGTGCAGAATAGTACAGTAGACTTACAGAAGCTTCCAAGGAAGAGGAGAAAGAGCACACTTTAAATATTTACCCTGAAGGACGGTATGAGCCAGGCTAGAGTAAAGAAAGAAGGTGAGAGGACAGCAGACTGCATACTCAACAGAGAAAGGGAAGAGCACGAAGGGGCAGCTGCTCCCAGGGGACAGTTCATCAGCTCTTTATGTAGCTGAAGCACACAGGGTATAGATATCTGCTCACACTTTGTGATTTCCTGCTTTGACACCTTTTATTCACTAGGCTAAACTTCTCTGCTGGTTTAAAAGGTTTGACTGGTATTGAGCATCATCTAAAACAAGCACTTACATAAGGACAGGTTTGTCCCAAGAAATAAATATAGTAAATAAATCACTCTTGGGCCTGGAACTCAAGAGCAAGTATGAACTTCCAATAAAACAAGACCGGGAAAGAGGTCTCTCTCAGCAGGCACAGACCACCAGCCTTCTTGTAAGGCATGATGCTGCATAACACCCAGGCATATTCTAAACCCCAGTTTGAGTTCAAAAACTGTATTTTGAAAAATGTTTCTTCTCAATTAGAAAAATCATACTGAGAAAAATCTACCTCAATCATTGACAAGTTATTCTAGCAATTTCTCTCATTATCAAAAGTGCCTTTTTTTTTTTTTAGCTTGAATTTATCCAGGCCCAATTTGCAGCTTTTGATATTTGAAATATGTCTGACTGCTGTATTGAAGAGCTCTCTTTATCAATGATTCTCAGTTTATAAACGCCCATCTCCTGACAGAAATTATCATCATTATTGTAAGAGTGCAGAACACCATACTTTTTATTGTGTAATACTGCTCCATTTTCATTACTCCAATCCTCAACATTATCCAATAGCTTGTAAGTCCATCTAAATTCACTAACCAGTTCCCATAGTTTACCACAGTTCCCTGTTTTGGAATGAAGGCCTAAGATATATCACCTTTTTTTTTTTTTTTAACTAGCACTTATCATGCTATTTAATTTAAACTAAAAATACTTTTGATGATAATTTCACCCAGGTTTATTTTCTTGGAGCATGTTTTCTGTAACTCCTCATTAATTGCCTAAAGAAGCATCTCTTCTTGGTGATAAAGCAGTTATTCAGAAAATAAATTAAGCGACTAAGATGTCCAGGAATAACAGAGGCCTGCAATCTGTAAGAGGTTTTAATGGAATAATAAAATTCTCACAACCAGTTGTCTAAGAGTATTTCTTAAATGGATATCTATATTTAAGGTTCATACTCAATTGTCTACAACAGGCTTCCAGCTCCATCTCTGAAGATGTTTTTTCAAAGTGATTTTGAGGAAAGCAGAGCCCTGTTCTTTTACCTTTTTATTTAAAAGAAACCCGTCTTCAGCAAATAATCCCTCCACACAACTTTTACTATTTCCAGTATTTTCTATGCAGTGTACATACACATCCAGTACCTTTAACATTCACTCCATATGCTCTTCCACATCTTGCTCTTGTATTTCAATTTCCTTCAGATCTTGAAAAATATTCCTCATCTCAGAATGCATACCTCTCTACCTTTACCTGATATTTTCCTGCTTATTTGGGGTTATTACTTTTCTGCCGATAAAAGAATCCTTTCATCAGTGCTACACTAAGAGCACCTGTTCAACAGAATGTCCCTCTGATATCATTTCAGAATTACTGCCTGCATTAGTCTCTTGGAAGTCCACTTTTTCTTTATGTATCCTTGATAACCCTCAGTACAGGACTTTTCACAGTAGTGTACTGAGATGCAATTACTTACCCATGCTCTACTTTTAGAGCAATTGCAACTATCCAAAATTCTCTCGGTATCCAATTTCTCTATGTCCATGAGCAATCATCCTCAAATTTCTTAAAAATTCTATCAATGATGACTTTTCTCAAACTGTTGAAAACACTTAAGAGTTGTAGAGATGTGATAATCCTCCCCCTTTGTAATTAAGCTTCCAAATTTATCAGGTGTATTTGACTCATATAATACACAACACTGAACACGAGAAATAGCTGGGAAAAAATGTGTTGTACATTGACAGGCTAATATTAATACATCAGTGTCCCTAAAGTGTGAGAGATGGCTTCCTGTAAAAAGGAAAATTGACAAGTAACAGGTAGTTTGATGCAGGACTGAAGTTAAACCAGTGTGGTTATAAAATAAGGTAGCCAAAAGGTAATGTTAGAGTGAGAATAACAGTGCTTTATTAATATATCAACACTCCAAGGTTGTCCCTGTAATTAAAGGGATTTATACTACAGATAAGAGATGACTTCTGGTAACTACTATTACTTTATACTGAGCAGAAGGGACTTTAATACTTTTTCCTTTATGCTCCAAACACCTCAAAGTATATTACATAAATTGAGTTAAAAACTGGTAAGATTAATTAACATAGTGAAGGGTAGCAGTTCAGAAATCACTACAACTCATGGATATTTGAATGAGACAAACAGAAAATGACAGACTGTGGTTTTCTCCTATTAAATTTCAGTATTGCCTCTGACGTTTTAATTTTCATTCGGGTCTCCTTTATCATCTCCGCAATGAACTGCTTGTTTAACAATGAAACCCCTTATCTCACTCAGAGATGCTGAAATTCTGTGTCAACATCAGGAAGAAAACAAAATTCTGCTCTGATTTCAAACCTAAAAAGTCCAGGTTCAAACAAAAAAAAACCTGCTATTGCAACTGAGCCTTGTAATTCAATAATAAAAATATCCTGTGGGATATTACTATTTTGAAAGATAATTAGAATTTCAGTTCAATAAACTTGTTGTACAAGTACTGAAATAGTCTGAAGATGTGGAATCTGACACCACATTTTATCCACATGTCCTGGTTTCAGCTGGGATAGAGTTAGTTTTCTTCACAGTAGCTGGTATGGGGCTGTGGTTTGATCTTGTGCTGGAAACAGTGTTGGTAACACAGGGATGTTCCAGTTACTGCTGAGCAGGGCTTACATAGAGTCAAAGCCTTTTTTGCCCCTCATGCCACCCCACCAGCAAGTGGGCTGGGGGTGCACAAGAAGTTGGGAGGGGAAACAGCTAGGACAGCTGACCTCAACTGACCAAAGGGATATTCCATACCATAGGACATCATGCTCAGCATACAAAGCTGGGAGAAGAGCAAGTGGGGGGGGGGGCACTTGGAGTGATGACATTTGCATTCCCACGTAACTGTTACACATGATGGAGCCCTGCTTTCCTGGAGATTGCTGGACAGCTTCCTGTTGATGGGAAATGGTGAATGAATTCCTTGTTTGCTTTTGCTTGCATGCATGGCTTTTGATTTACCTATTAAACTATCTTTATCTCAACCCACAAGTTATCTCACTTTTATGCTTCTGAGTCTCTCCCCCATCCCACTGGGGGAAAAGTGAGTGAGTGGCTGTGTGGTGTTCAGTTGCCAGCTGGGGTTAAACCATGACATCATGTAATTGAAGCAGACTAAGATTAATGTATTTTATAGCTTCATTTTGTTTTTCTCTCTGTTAAATATCTGCTGCAGTTCCCCAGCAGCTGGACAGAATCACTTGAAGTAGCAAGTTTCATCTTCTGTTGTCCAACATTTCTGCTGTGTGGCAGAAGTCTGCAACTTCCATCCAGAACAGAATCAGTCTTAACATTTTTTTCTCCTGGCAACAAAGTCAATATTCCCAAATGTCTCCTGTTCTCATCTGGCTGATTTTCGTGAACTTTATGTTTTAATATATTGGATGGAGGCAGGTCCCAAATAGCAAAGATAAGATTAGTACAAAAGTATTGCACCAACAGAGTGAAGAAGAAAAAGGAAATGGAGAATTTATATGTGAGAGAAGTTAAACCAAGAGTCTTTTTTCAGGAAGTGATATTTGGAATCCAAAAAGTTGTACATTGAGTTACTCACAAAAAGGCAGAGTCTTGATAGGGCAAGAACATAACGAGAAAAGTGAAGGTAAGGATTACACCAAAAATTCTTCATGCCTGCCTAAATCCATTTGACATATCAGAATAAACTCCTCTTCCTCTATTTTCCCTCTCTTTATTTCTAAGTTTTATGGGTAGAGGAGAAACAGAATTCTCCTTTCTTTCATCCCCACCTACCAACTAATCTTTAGAAGAAATCCTAGGAGAGAAAGTTTATTCTCTCATAATCCCCCTGCTGTCTGTTGCATCAGGCAGTCAGGAAAAAAAAAAAAAAAAAGGTGCTATACATTGAAAATTTAAGGAAAAAAATGCTGGAAGCCCTTTATTGTTGTCTAAATATTTGCAGTAATTCAATTAAATGAACATGAAGGCAAAGGCTTACAACAAACTTCATGAGTTTCACATGTGATTGTATTATGACAGGAAGAAAAAAATGCCATTCAACATCTTCAGGGTAACCGTCAACAACAAAACAGGACTAAGAAATTTAGTGAAGAAAAGAATTTGTCAGAGCTTTCAAAAGAAAATATTTAGTTTGAGATTGCATCTCTCTGTTCTCTTACATAAAAAATACGACAATCTAGACTTCTTTCATTTATCCTATAAGCAGCTTACAGACTTAACATGACATTCCTTTGATAGGGAATGCCAAGTATTTAACACATAATTATGTACTCCACCTCTCCCTTCACAGTTCAGGAAATAAACTCGGAGAAAATAAATTATTCTTCTTAGTTTCATCCAGCATGCTTGCGGCAGACAAGAGCTGGCAAGGTTTTGTGTATTCCATGTTTTCAACACAAGATTCTTCCGAATAGTTATGTTTGGGAGTGCATATAACTACACTTAATAGTTATATGCAGATTGATACTTTGACTAGTGAAAGATGAAATTGCCTTCCTACTAGCTGCAAAGTCTGATCTATAGTATTGCAGTCTTTCTTCCTATATTCCTCTAGAAAAGGTATAGTCCTAAGTTGTATTTTTAGATTCTTATGAGGGTTTTTAAAATTTGAGCTAAGGGAAGAAGAGAGCTGGTTAAAATTACTCAAAATACAGACTTACAACATATTTTCTACAGTAAGAGTGCAAATATCCAGGAATAATTCTGTAATAAACTCCTACAGACTCAAGACCAAATTATTAAATAATGGCTGGTTTATATCTATAATTCTTTCTGACAGAAGATCTTACTTAAACAAAGCAAAATATAATTGCTTTTTAATGATTTATTATACATTGCTAACTGTCCCAAAAAAGCAATGCTTTACATAGGAAAAAGAGATTGTAAACAGAACATTAGAATTCTAGTCCTGCATAGATCATTATTTTTACCAGTTCCAGAAAACCATTGCATTTTATTGCTGTTATATTTATCTTGTTAAGCTAAATTTAAAAAATAACATTAGGTGGATTTTTCCCACCTTTGACAAAATGCAGGCAGCCATCTCTAGATCACATCCTCTAATGAATTACTTTAAGGGCTTACCCCCAATATCTGGCCGAAGCTTATTGTCATATCCTTGAAGTAAGGAGTCCAGTATGTGAGTTACATCCCCACCATGAATCTTTGGTGCCAGGACCCATGTTTTATTCACAGTTAGATCTTCATCATCCTCATCATCTGCTTTATCAGCCCTATGGTACGTGGAAAGAAAAAAAAAAAAGGTTAGGAAAAAAAAAACACCAACAAACAAACTTTGGAACTAAATAGACGGGAGGCGAAGAAGAAACTGATAAAATACTGAATACTATTGAGAGTACTTTATAACAATACAAATTCATCCTGCTGCCAACAGGAAGATGCAGGCGCTTATTTAAAACAACAACATTTTGTTTCATGGAAGCAGAGAGTGTAAGCTAATAAACATGTCAAGAGAAACATTAACACATCACCCATACAGAAAAACTCAAGCCATGAGTTAAACTCATAAAAAGCAGCAGCAAGCATCCTCTTACTGTTAACTTTTTCTTGGTTTAAAATACAAAATGTAATTCCCAAGCTTTTCCCTACCGTCATTTTGTGCTGAGGATGAAAGACGAAAGTTTGTTGGGGATAAAAGGTGATAGAAGAGCACGGTATAATAGGTAAATGATTGTGCGTAGGGATGACAAAAGGAACGAAGGCATGACGTGTCATCTGGCCTGCCAAAAGACATTAATCACCAGTCTTTACCTAGGTGGGTGGGCCACCTTTACTTAACCCAGAAAAGGAACGAGTATAATTTTATATATGTTCGATAAATAGCCTCCATTCTAGCTATATTATATATTTAAAAAAAAAAAAAAAAAAGACTTGCATACTTGTTCAACTTGTTTTAAGAAAGCAAACAAACATTAACCAAACCCAAACATGGGGGTTGGAACTAGATGATCTTTAAGGTCCCTTCCAACCCAAACCATTCTATGATTCTATGATTACATCCATGTGCTATGACTAAACATCCACGGAAGCTGCAGTCATGTGTCAATTAGGTATCTGCAGTTATACATGGTATAGTTAAAATGCTGTATCATTCCTTTCAGTTAGGGAGATAATTTGTTAGCTACCTATTTTATCAAGATGAAACAAATGTACAAGGAAAACACACATTCATTTATTGCCTATCCTTTAATTAGATAAGCTGCAATATATAGTTAATCACTAACTCATTAGAAAAACAAAAATTCAATACTTTGGTTGCATCTGCAGATTCAGTCAGATCTCACGGAAAGGTCAAAGAATGCCTGGAAGTAGTTTTCTTTCCATTTGAATCAAATGAGTATGGACTTAAGTATTCCTCCAGTGCTAAAGTTTGCAATCTATATTACTCATCCAGCTTACTTCAGGGAACTGCTATGGGCTTCAAGTCAAGCAAAGTGCATCAGACTGATAGCAGTAACTGACAGTCACACAATGTATCTTCACAAATGGACACTGGCTAGCAATTATTACTGAACGTATACAATCCATATAAATCAGTCCCAATGTTAACGTAAGCACAGATATTCCAGTAAAAGAATGAAATTAAATTACTGTCCTTGTGTCAATTTGTATTGTAGACCAAAACTAAAAATGTTACTGCTAGAAAGGGATTTAAGACCTTTTAAATTATCCAGACATACACCGCACTCAAAACTAAGGGTGGAATTTTTCAGTAAATTTCCTACAGGAACGAAGACCATCGGCATGTTCCATGTGGAGACAACAGTGTGCCTTCAGGGGAAAAGGACAGAAAAAGTCAAGAACGACAGAGATTGAGTAGGCACGCCTGGCTTTTATTGCACTCCTTTGTGGGAATGCACCAAAACAGCCTGCATTCATAAGACCTTGCATCATCTCTCAAATAAGACTAGCAAGTCTCACTGAAAGTCAAGACTATCATGGCTGTGGAAACTGCTCAGTGGTTTTGGCATGCCTGCTTAATTTGGGAAGTGCAACAGGGACCTTTGCCGCAGCGCAATAACTTCCCAGAGGATGAACAAAAGCCACTGCTCAGTATCAGGACTTTCATACCTAGCTTACTGCAAACAAGTCTCAGGAGTCTATTGTAGCTGAAAGTAATATGCAATCTAAATACAGGGTTCACTGACAGCTTCCCCTGTAACAGCCTGAAAAGTGCTTTCATTCTTTTAAATTGAAATGCACCGTAAAATACTTAATCTTTACTGCACTACATAGACATTATAGAAATGTCAGATATTAAATATTTAACATTTTCCATTAGTAGGATACCACTAATGGCAGCACTAAAAGAAGTAGGAAGCTAAGTTTGGCAAACGTACACTCTTTTTCCTTCAAAGCTACCTATTGCCACTTCTTTCATGTTTTGTTACCACACAGCTTTTTATATATATGTACATATTTTTTGGTCTGCTTGCAATATATATCATCTAATTACTATATATAAGTTAGCTGACAGTTGCTAAGTACAGAGGCAACACCAGCCTTTCCTCATGGGCATCAAGATGATGAGGAGTAAAACCTTATTTATAAGCAGCTCTCTAAGGAAAGAGATATGCCCAACTACAGAAATGACCTTCTTCCTCTTTTTGTCCTCCATCCCACAAGTAATAGAAAGCACAGTGAAACTACCAGAACTATGTGTAGACCCAGGGCACCAAACTGTCAGGATCAGCCCAATTATTTGCAGAGAATTTGAAGTGATGATGGCAATTTTATCCAGCTTTAATGTTCTTTCCACATTGCTATTAAGAATAGCATAGATTTAGCGAAATGCGAAGTACACAAGGACATGCCATTCCCACCTAAACCCAAGAGGCATTACAACCATGATACCTCCACTCAGTCACTGGAATATCTTGACATTTTGAAGAGTTCTTAATTTAATTTATAGATTCACAGGACAACTCAGCTGGGAAGAGACCATGTGAGGTCTCTAGACACAGCAGGTTGCTCAGGGCTTGACCAGGTTGGGTCTTGCAGACCTCCAAGGCTGGAAACTACACAACATCTCTGAGCAACCATCTCTCCACTTCTATCTTTCCTGCTTATATTTGGATAAACTGGAAATTAACAAGAAAAAAACATAAACACAAATATATTTCAGAATTTCACTTTCTATCATGCTTGATTGGAGGACTTCTGGTTCTATTCCAATTTTAAGGCTCTGAATATGAATAGGTATACAGATGAGGACACTGATAGCTTACAGAAAGCTATTAATAATGCAATTCCAGGGGGAGAGAGAAAAAATCCATCCCAACATCCGACAGCTTTTCCAGCCACTACTCAGTAAATCTGTTTAAGGAGGCAGCGTTATTAGAAACATAGAATCATTTAAGCTGGAAAAGACCTCGAAGATTATCAAGTCCAACTGTTAACCTAACACTGTCAAGTCCACCGATAAATCATGTCCCTAAGCACCACATCTACACATTTCTTAAATACCTCCAGGGATGGTGACTCAACCACTTCCCTAGGCCGCCTGTTCCAATGCCTGACAACACTTTCAGTGAAGAAATTTTTCCTAATATCCAATCTAAACCTTCCCTGGCACAACTTGAGGCCATTTCCTCTTGTCCTTTTCTTGGGAGAAGAGGCCAACACCCACCTTGCCACAACCTCCTTTCAGGCAGTTGTAGAGAGCAATAAGGTTTCCCCTGAGCCTCCTCTTCTCCAGGCTGAACACCCCCAGCTCCCTCAGCTGCTCCTCACAGGACTTGTGCTCCAGACCCTTCCCCAGCTCCGTTGCCCTTCTCTGGACACGCTCCAGCACCTCAATGTCTTTCTTGTAGTGAGGGGCACAAAACTGAACTCAAGATTCGAGGTGCGGCCTCACCACTGCCCAGTACAGGGGGACATTCACTGCCCTGGTCCTGCTGGCCACACTATTTCTTAAAACACCTTCCTCCCACTTCTCTCTTCTTCCCAGGCTCATCTTTGCTCCCCCTTTTTCTGCCTACTCCCTGCAGTGGTGCAGGGGGATGAGGAATGGGGGCTGTGGTCACTCCATCACACGCTGAGGACTCTTCACACTCTGCCCCTGCTCCAGTGTGGCGTCCCTCCCACGGGAGGCAGTTCTCCACCAACTTCTCCAACATGAGTCCTTCCCACTGGCTGCAGTTCTTCTTTAATTGCTTGAGCATGGGACCCTTCCACAGGGTGCAGTCCTTCAGTAGCAGTCTGCTCCAGCGCAGCCTCCTGCTCCAGCGCGGGGTCCTCCCTGGGCTGCAGGTGGGCCTCTCCTCCCCCATGACCCTCCAAGGATGCAGGGGCACAGCTTGCCCTCTCACCATGGGCTGCTGGGGAAGCTCTCCTTCAGTCACCAGTTCTCCTCCTTCTTTCTTTACTGACCTGGATGTCTGTCTGCCTGTCTCGCTCCCACCCCACCCCTCTCTCCACTGAAAGTTCCCCAGAAGGCTTTTTCCTTTCTTAAATATGTTATCACAGAGGTGTTACAACTGCCTCTGATTGACTCAACCATAGCCAGAGGCTGGTCTGACTTGGACCCAGGGAAGCTTCTAGCAGCTTCTCACAGGAACCACCCCTATAGCCCCTACCCCACTACCAAAACCCTGTCACACAAACCCAATACAGTCCTCACACATTTGGCCTGGACCCATCAATCCAGCCTGTCCAGATGCCTCTGAAGAGGGTTCCTACCCTCATGCAGATCAACACTAACACCCAACTCGGTGTCATCTGCAAACTTACTGAGGGTCCATTCGATCCCCTCCTTCAGGTCATTGATAAAAATGTTAAAGAGAACTGGCCCCAGTACTGATCCCTGGGAAACACCACTTGTGACCTGCTGCCAACTGGATTTAACTCCATTTACCACAACCCTTTGGGCCCGACCATCCACGCCGTTTTTTAAAGCTAAATGTACACCCATCCAAGCCATGAGCAGTCAGTTTTCCCAGGAGAGTGCTGCAGGAAATGGTGTCAAAGGCTTCACTAAAGTCCATATAGACACTATCCACAGCCTTTCCCTCACCTACTGAGTGGGTCACCTTGTCATAGAAGGTCAGGTTGGTCAAGCAGGACCTGTCTGTCATAAACCCATGCAGACTGAGCCTGATCACCTAGTGGTCCTGTACATGCCATGTGATGGCACTGAGGATAATCCACTCCATAACCTTCCCAGCGCCAAGGTCAGGTCGACAGGCCTGTAGTCCCCCAAATCCTCCTTCCAGCCCTTCTTGCAGATGGGCTTCAACTTTGCTAACTTCCAGTCAACTGCAACCTCCACAGTTAGACAGAACTGATGATAAATGATGGAAAGTGGCTTGGTGAGTGCATCCACCAGCTCCCTCAGTACCCCTGGGTGGATCCCATCTAGCCCCACAGACTTGTGTGTGTCTAATTGATGCAGCAGGTCACTAACCATTTCCCCTTGGATTATGGGGGCTTCATTCTGCTCCCTGTCTTCCAGCTCAGGGGGGCTGGGTACCTGAAGAACAACTGGTCTTACTACTAAAGAGGCAACATTTCTTTACTTAGTGTCTGACAAGAGTCTTGGCTTAAAATGTGCATTTCCTACTATTTACATGGAACCATCCGGTTTTATCTAGAAAATATTGTACACTGAAAAAAGTACCAATTTCTAAAAAAGAATGCACTAGACTTCCATACTAGTACACTAGATTAACAAGAGCTTGTGGCTCACTAATCCATTAGCTAAACCAGCAAAGGAACTAACACAAATTGGAAATTAATATAACCAGTGTAAGAACCAGACTATTGCTGTTCTACGTAGTGAAAGGAGTTATTCTTACTCTATTCCTAATCTTACCGGCCTTCTCAGAGATGACTGACTGTGATTAATGCAGCTTGCTACCAGAATACCTATTTTTTAACTCTTAAAATGTGCATAAGACGACTGAGCATTCAATAAAGACTATAATGTCTCTAGAGTGCTGATGGCATCGAGTTCTACACTTCTGATTCCTAAGCCATAGCTACTGATGCAAAGCCACTGAACTGAGATAAGAAAGGAGTGATGTTGGCTTGAAAAAGGAAGTGAGCAGAATATATAGAAAGTCTTCTGTATTCCCTCCAGTGAAGCAGAGCACACAACACCTGCCAACTTGAATTCTCAATCCAGATGGTTTTGAGGGAGTTGCATAAAGCTCCCCCAAAAGAGCACCGAGACACATGAAGGCAACAGGACAGACACTGTGCACATATTCATTTCTAGGAATCTGAATTACTGACCTTTCTCATACTAAATAGATTTGAACTATTCTATTTGAAAGGTAGAAATCCCTTCAGATTTACACAGTCGTCAGGATCAGTTGAGATGGTGTTATCAGGATCTAACTGAGGTTGCTAGACCATATTTAAAAAAAAATACTTACTTTGGAAAACAAGACATTTCAAAACTGTTAACATTTTACCCGAGTTTCTGTCTCACATTACAAAGTCCAGATTTTTCTCCAGCGTTTGCAATGAGGTAGAAGAAAAGACAGAAGACAGTAAAATTTATTTTAAATGAGAAAATAAAATGTTAAATTGAGGTATGTCATTCAAATATCTAGCCACAGTTAACATGGGCTGAGCACCCTTTTACTTCTTTGCAGTGAAAATAAATGCAACAAACCCAGGAAGATTAATGCCAATTAACTCTACCCTCACTTTAACAGTAGCACTTTCCCCTCTCACAACCCCAGGAAGAAAGGCAAGCTTAATTAAAGAGGAATTATTTTCCTTTCCAAGTTCATCTAAAGGTTATTTCACTATAACAGTACATAATACTTGATCCTCTCTCCATTTATTGTAAAATATTTTTTTTTCCTAACAAAGTTCACTCAGTAGGTCTTTTTTCAGATTGTCTGGAGAGATGATGATTTAGAACAAAAAATATGACATCAAACATAAAAACACTTCTGTTCCATGGTGCGACACTATTTTACATCTATTACTGCGGGTGTTAATCCTAAATTTAATGATTTTATAAATAAGAAAGAGACCTCACTTCTTAACACACTTGTTGTTACAACACTTCAGCTAGCCTCATAAACTCATCAGTAAACTGCTTGTATACAGTTAACAGTAATTAGGTAAAAAGCGCCCTAATTATGCTCTCTGTCCTTCAACTAATTGGAGACATTACCATGACTAATAAAACCCTGAGTACAAGTGACTAATGACTAAATAAGTCTTTTCAACATCAGGCAACATGCTCATCTTCAGACATTAATATCATAGGTCTTTGTTCTCCTTTACATATGAGAAAAAACAATCAGATGAGCTTTAAGTTGCAATTAACATCTGTCAGGTTATGTAATGAACTGGAAAAAAAATGATATAGTGAGAGTGCTCCTACTGCTATTTGCATCATGAATATCGGAGTATTATTACACTTAGAAGTACACATATAGCATGGGTGGGAGTATTTAAACACAGCAAAGGATCAATTTAGCTGTCCATTCCCAGGCTCCTATTCCCACCCAACACACTGAAGGGTACCCAGTCCTTCAAGCGGGGTTGATTTATGGGGTACTCCTAGACCTCTGGAGAAGAAGTAGAGGCTGGGCACGGAACCTTAACACTTCATGCCTCTGCACAAGCAACTCAATCAAGCCCTCAGCGGCCATGAGGTTTAAACAACCCTGTGAAGTGCCTTTGCCTACTTGGAGCTAAAGCAATCCTTCCATACAAGGAATACTCTGATGATCATTTAATAAATAAATAAGAAGGAAAGTCAGTGTTTCAGATAATGCTGAAAGAGCTGAAAAGAGATATCATTTTCCTTTTTGCCTTACACATACCAATGAAAACAATAAGACTATTTGTGTCAGTTCATTCTCCAACTCAGCCAAAAGCAGTTGCTCTGAGAGTGTTACCAATACAGAGGTCGGGCGCAGTGACTCTTACCTAAATTATAAAAGGTGCCTTAAGAGAGATGTTGTTCACTGGCTGTGCTTCCCAACATATTATATTTATGTCCTTTGTCTAAGTACAAACAATTTAACCGTTATTTTCCAGTACTTAAAAAAAAAAACCACACACATTTCTCTCAAGTTTCAGACAAAATGGTAATGTTTCTCAAATTGTAAACATGGGAGATACTACTTTGTTAGCAAAAATACAGCTTCAGAAGTTTGCCAAAATACTGCATTTAACCAGACAGTGCTTCATAAGGAGTTAATCAAGACAGACAAGGTTTCCAGGGATGGTTTCCAACCAATCAAACATCTAACCAGACACTACCTCACTCCCGAACACTGATCACAATATGCTTGTATGTGGTAAAGAAGGGCGTTTCATGGCCCCATCAGAGACTTCAGAGGTCATCTGAGCTAGCCAAATTCCACACATGAAAAAAGACCTAAAGCACTGCTGAAAAATAAACATGGCCACTGACATCCAAACTTTCAGAGCCAGACATTTTTACAGAGTCTGGTGATGATTCTAGTTCAGAAGCTAAAAAAGCAAGTGTTTAGGCATGTGCCATGTGAATGACCAAGGCATAGGAGCAGGTATGGAGGAAAATCTGAACTCTAGAAAGATTTTAAGTTTTAGCCATGTCCAAGACAGCAGAAACTTCCTTACAGAGAGGGCAGAATGCAACTTCAGCATGGTAGGAATGAGTAATTACTCTTACGTCAGCAATTTAAAATACATATGTTCAGTTATTTCCTTGGATCTTCCTATGATAAAACAAGGGCCTCAGACAGACTTGTAGTATCCTTCAAAAGCTGAAAAGGGACTGGGACTCCTGCACAATAGCGGCAGGACCACATAGTCGTGCCTGCTAGAATAGGACAGAGTTACATTTTTCTTCAAAAGATTTTTTTGAAAGCTTACTTCCACTACTGTCAGTCATGGATGGTTTAAACATCTCTCAAGATTTATCTTCCAAACTTAATAGCTGGCTTCATACTCATCAGTTCTATTGCTTTTCCACAGAAATGAACTCTCTTTTGCATTTCATCAACAGCTTCTTCACTGATACGCTTTATTCATTGCAGAAAATTTCTGGGAAAATAAGCATAACTGCAAGCGAAGAAATGCAGCTACTGAAAATATGTCTCCAGAAAGCATTATTTGCTCTTCTTAAACCCGTCTCTGATGTTGTATTCCTTCAGCTTCACCCTTCCTAAACTGGTTTAGACACTCTCTTAACAAAAATCTTTCTCTTCCCCCCACCCATTTCATATCTAATGTTTTTATCAACCTATTTCCCCCTCCTTCTTCTGTATACACATACTGTCTTGTGCTCTTCGTCTTCTCTAATCTCATATTTGTCTGCCTTGTTTCCTCTTTCCCTTCTT
>NW_010248061.1:32860-34089 GCF_000690775.1 Eurypyga helias
TTCCTGAGTTTTTACTGAGGCCTTAAGCTGGACCTTAAATCAGCAGTAAAATTATCAGGGAAAAGTGTGCGGAAAATCTTAGAAAACCTTATACAGAAACATTAGATTTTGAGGATAAGCTACATAAAGAAGTTTACTTAGTATTAAATAAGTAAATCTCTGTTTAAAAAAGAAGGAACAATCATAGCACTAAGAATAAAAGCATGTACCTCTGCTGTTCATTCCCTGTAATGAAAAGTGTTGTCTACATATTTGAGTGTTTAGACTATCAAACTTGTCGTATCACAAGCATCAGGTAACCAAACTCTTTTGAGTCATTACGGCTTTGAAGTACATCTGTGAAAGATTTGAAACATTTTCTCCCACACACAATAATTTCAGTACAATTAATTTTAGTCCCAGCAAGACCTTCACTTAAAAGCATTATCACATTTGTTATAAAATTATCCTCAACATCTCTCTGATATTAACATAACAAAAACTAATACGAACAGAAATTACTGAACAATACAACCACACTTAAGTCTGAACTCTTAATAAAGACACAACTAGACTGCAAAAAACATTTCTATAAATGTGAATTTTTAACATTAAGAACAACATGTATTATTAAAGATGTGTTCCAGAACAACAATTTTGTTCTGAGATCCACACATATTGCTCTTCTCCAAGTCAACTTTCAGATAATACTACATACTATTTGAAATTACACTGGTCAAATTTGTTATTAATTCAAATGGCTTTTAAAGATCTCAAAAAAAAAAGTTATCATCTGGACTCAGACCATCACAGATATTCTTTATCCATCAGTCTTCCCATATAACACAGAGTTCAACTTCTCTCCTCGAAAGTTCATCCAAATATTGATATGCTCAGACCAGTATAATTGCTTCCTCTACCCCTATCAAGTTGCAGTCCAGAAATCAACTGAAAATATTGCTCACATCTGTGCATCCAAGTACAGGTAATTCTCTGTGCCTGTTCACAGCTGCTGGATTCCCAGACATATTCAGCTGGATTCATATAGTGATCTCACTTTGACCATCTTAGTAAAAAGAGCTCTTTACCTGCACTTGTAGTCACAAAAAAATATTATTCTCAGTTTTGTAGACCTGATGGAGACAACTATTTGTTTCTGCATCCCTCTCTTTCATGCTTATACAATAGAGAGCAGGAACCTTGCACAAGTAAGATATCAAACCATACTAAAAAACACAAAAAAAAAAAAA
>NW_010248061.1:34137-42359 GCF_000690775.1 Eurypyga helias
AGAATCAAGCAATTCATGGGAAGATCTTGGGAAGTTGACTTCTACTTAAAGGAGGGCCAATACTGAATTCAGACCAGGAAGCTTAGAGCTTAGTCCAGTCGGGTCTTTGACAATTCCATGGACAGAAATCCCACAACCCCACTGGACAACTTGTTCCACTGTTAAATTATCGTCACAGTGAATTTTTTAAATTTATATCCAGTTGGAATTTCCCCTGTTGCAATTCATCACCATTGTTCTTCATCCTCTTACCATGCACCATTGCCAAGAGCCTACCTCTGTGTTCTCGATCACCTCTCCATAAGTGCTGGGGGCTGCTGTTGAGTCCCCCCAAAGCCATCTCTTCTCCAGGTTGAACAGCCCCCTCCTCACAGGGCACGGCTCCTGCTTGCCCAGCTTGGTATCTGCTGAGCTCCTGTAAACACAAAACTGCAGGCAGTATGGAGATTCATTTTCCCAAGTGCTGAGCAGAGGGAAGCAATCACTTCCCTCATCCTGCTGAGCACGCAGGCCAGGAGGATGCTGGCCCTCTTTGCTGCCAAGGCTCCATGCTGTCCACCAGGAACTCCAGGTTCTTTTTGGCAGAGCTGATCCCCAGCCAGCCAGACCCCAGCCTGTCCTGCTGAGGGTGGGCTTCCAACACAGACGCAGGACTTAGCACTCATCCCCGATGAATTTTAGAACATTCCTGTCAAACCATTCCCCCAGCCCCTCCAGTTCCCTCTGAATGGCAATCCTGCCTGCAAACGTATGAAATTGGTAAAAACAAACTTTCAACGTGGTACAAAAAACTAAATCTTCTTCAGGAAAGGCTATGCTAATATTGTTATTCCTGATGCTCTGAGCAGTTCTTTCACCCCAGACATGCAAGGAAATAGGACGTATTTCTTAGCTTCTCTTTCCACGTTCTGATTACAAACTTGCAGGATGTGTTGTGTGTTTTGTTTTGACTTACAAAAACTGGGTAACTTATAGATCATAACACCCACATTTGCAGTGTAAGTACACTTCCTCTATTCTGAGCGAATTTACTACAATATCTTAAAGCAGTTCTTCACCTAGGAAAGTACTTGAAAGTACTTTTCCATTATCTTCAGTAAGTAGGTCCTTCCTTTTTTTCTACTACAAACACTTCTAATGCTAGCTGAAAAACTAGTCGGAGCTCTTATGCCTACTACATTTTAATCTTAAAGACCAAGACCATTTTGTTGTTGCAAAATTTTTAGACAAATATATATTCATCTTCCTCTAAAAAATGTCTTCTAAGGAATGCCTTCCAGCCATTGTATGCAACAAAAAATAAAATGTATCAGGAAGATAAAGTAGGCCTTAGGATAATCTGTACTGCCTTGACTGAAGTCTAAACCTACTAAAATTCTTAGGGAGATTTACTTCATATGGATTTGAATGAAACCTAAAAATGTAAATTGGTAAGTCTTATCTTCTCAGTTGGTAAATTTTACCATCTTTGTGCATTTTGGCCAGATCATGCAATCAAATAATTAAAATGTAAACAGCCATATTTCACTGTCTATCCAGACCAAACAGCAGGGAAGAAATGAAGATATATAATATCATATCAGTATGACAAAATATCCTCAAACTACTAAGGAAAAACATGACAAAAGGCATCACCTTTCTGTATATCTGTAACATGTACTAACGACAGCAGTATCAGATCTCCTGGGAGTTTCAGACTAGGATCATCACACAAAGACAGACACACGTAAATCCACGTACCACATGTCAGTGCCCTGTTCAAGCGACTGCAAAGCTCTGTCCACAGTTGACTGATGAAAGATTAATTGCCATAAAATTCAGAATTAACTGATATAATGTTGATGGGTTAAGTGCCTTGATCCAAGAAACATGTTCCATAGTGGAACCAGACTTAAAACAAACCTAACAAAGCAAAAAACAGTTACCCTAATTAAATGCCATCCAACAGTCACTATAACATTAATCAAATTACAAAATCAACTTTATTACATTTCTAATTTAAAACATCACCAGCATCTCAAGAAATATATAAAATGAGCTCTCCTTTATAAGGCATTTTCAGTCATTTTAGCTGTTGATATTTCAACACTCGTGAACATCTGTTCTAACACCATTAATTGCATATTTCTTGTAAAATCTTCAGGTAACTAGGAATCTACTACAGCCTTTCACAAAAACAAGCTTATCTGAAATACTTCCAAGTTCTGGTACACATGTGAGCAGGTTGCAGTCTCCTCCCACAGGAGGCAAAGAAGTATGGATAGACTGAAGTAGCAACAAAACAAGAAACACACTGAACCATGCACCATAATTGTGGAGTATAGGTGAATCTGGTTTAAAATGAAAGAAAAAGATGTACAACTACAATAACTAGGAAATGACAACATGATTCCAAGAGAAATATGGTGAATTAATTTTAGTGTAACTGTCATTAGGCAATTTTGGACTAATCCAAAGGTCAATGAAATTAATGATTAATTGTAGAAAGAAGTGAATATACTCCATAAGGGCTAATGTAGATACCTAAACTATGAAATAAAAAGCTTGCTGTCTTGCTCTTATGGGTTTAAATTGAAAGTGGGTAGATTTAGATTCAGTATCAGGAAGAAGTTCTTCCCGGAGAGGGTGGTGAGGCACTGGAACAGGTTGCCCAGAGAAGCTGCGGATGCCCCATCCCTGGAAGTGTTCAAGGCCAGGCTGGATGAGGCTTATGAACAACCTGGTCTAGTGGAAGGTGTCCCTGCCCATGGCGGGGGGGTTGGAACTAGATGGTCTTTAAGGTCCCTTCCAACCAAAACCATTCTATGATTCTCTCTCAAAGCAAAATTATCTCTTCTCTGTAATTTATAGTGTATTAATTATAACGTATCTTTTACAAGAGCAGTATTCCACCTCTTGTCAGATGGTGACTAAGATATATGTCTGTCAGAGTTGTCCCCTACTAGATGCAACGTGCAGGCCATCAGCTCAATGGCCCTGGCTGACAAAGGAAGAACCTAAGGTAGAGGTCCATCGCTCACCTGCAGCAAGCCTGATACCATCCAGTACATTTTCAATGGCTGTATGTTTGTGAGATGAAGTGTCTTTCTCCACCAGGGAAAATACTGAGGGTACTATATTTTAATAAAACATCTGCATAATTTATTCTGCCATGTAAATACGTCATTTCACAATGAAGAAAAATAAATGTCATGACTTCTACTGACAGTTAGACCCCTAAATTAATATTTAATACTACAACTTTTTCCTAATATAAATTCCATCCAGCTGAACTTCATTCTGAAGGATAAACTGGACCATAATATTACATTAATAATAATAAGACTTCATCCCTTGTGGTATACTGTCTTGAATAAGAAGCAAGCCATATTAAATGAAAGGACTAACAATCTATTTAAGATCTCAAATAATTTAATCCAAATGAGATGTATCTCATGCTACTTCAGATCTTTCCTATTCACTATGTCTGGCTGTATGTCTTCCTTAAAATAAGAAAAATATCTGCATATACATTTAGAAACACAGAATTAGCCATTCACACAGAGAGAGAAATGCAGTGGCACAAAAAATGATTTGAGGATCAAGACAGAAAGCAAAAAGGACATGAGGTACACTGGAGCAGTACTGGAGCTAAACCTGGGATAGAATATCTCAGCAGTATGAAGCAGGAGTAGGGAGGTGTATCTGTCATTACTGAGGCTGATATTTCTATAATCTACCCATTTTCAAGGTCTGTTCTTCAAAGAAAAAATGGAAAGCATTAACAAAATGGTGAAACAAACAGTTCAATATTTTCTGAAGATATTTAGGTAGCTCAATTTACTTACTTGAGAGAAAAATGAAGCTGCTATCAAGTTGCCTCTTAAACTACATACAACAGGGAAATACTTCTAACTATTTAGTATGACTGTTGTGTGGGTAAATCCAATTCAATGGAAATTTCCACTCTATGCAGAGTATCTCTGATTGTGACACATTTGAATTAAATTTTATTTTGGAGATCATTCATCCTGCAACAACTGCTAGGCATATAGCTCTCAGAAGTGAGAAGGTTTCTCCAAGTAAATAATCTACAGCATTATCATGAAAGACAAGGCTGGAAAGAGAAGGACACCAGGATGTTTTCTGTCCAAAATGTGAACTCCTTTAAGAATTTTCAGGATTCATTTGTGGTGCTCTGAGTTCTCTTCAGGGCAAAACTTGGCAAAGACATGCTGGGCAAGGAAGAGCTTTGGCCAGTGGCTTCCCTGTTGAAGAGCAGATGGCTGCAGACCACACTCCACTCCTGAAGAGCCCCACAGCTATGGGTCTGCACCCTGAGGTTGCCCTGCAGAACCAGAGGTATGAACAACGACCTTGATTTCCCCACAGAGGGGTGGATGTGGGATCCAGTGGCTGAGCCGCATGTAGCAGATAGTACTGGGGAAAAAAATAAAACAAACTGGTGGTTTCAGCAAGCAGAAGATCCAGTGTCTGGAAGCCAGAGAAACCTCAGACTAGAAAAACTGTAAAATACTTCATCAGATTCTTCCTCATCAAATCTTTATACAGGGACGTCAAACAGTTATACTGAAGCAACAAACCTTAGGCAGAAGCCAGGGTAAATTCCCCGGTTCTATTTAATCTGATATCAGACTGGATTATTACAGCAGATCCTCCTGACTTGAACATCCTCCAGTGAAAGCATATTTTATAAACTATTTCTTTCTACCTTTGCCACATCACTGAGATTACCCTCCTGTTTGAAAGAAGTTCTGTTCTGGTCAACTCCTGATGACATTTCTACTCTCTCCAGTCAGTATTAGTTCAGTTTTGTTGCATGATTTGCCACTTTAAGTTCAGATACGTAGAATCAAGTTTTCACATGGGTCAGTAGGCCACTGAACTCAGCATATTATTTTGAGACTTATTAAAAAAGTTTGTATTTGTAAAGCTGCAAAATCATGGCTTCCATGTCATCTCCAAGTTAATTCTAATGCATCTGAATTACTCCTTCCAAATTATTATAATTCACAGAAATTGTTAAGACATAAAAGTTAGTGACACAGTCATCCACCACTCTTTGAAAAGTTCCTGTCAGTATGCTACATACTGTCATTTAAAATTACTACTTCTTTCTGTTGCTTTTAACAAATAAATTACGGTATCATTATTTTACCTAAGTACACACTCAATTTAGTATGCAGTGCAAGAAAGGGCTATGCAGGTGAATAACAAAACCCTAGTACTCTACTCTCATAAGTGTTACTACAAAAATGTCTCTTTGCCTATCTTTGGAAATGTTCAACTTTGGTTTTTTGCGAGTTCAACATGCATGAATTTTAAGTGTATATATGATAGCACAAACCAAGACAACTCACTTTCAAATGGTGCATATGCCACATCCATTTAACTAGTCCTACTTATCGGCCATAGAAACTAGGTAGTGTATTAAACCCAAATTATTACAATTCCTCTACATCTTCCAAGAAAACCACAGATCTCCCAACCCCGTTGTGATTTACCCTGTGGCCAGACTTATGTAACCAGAGAAAAGTTGACCAAAGCCAACAGGTGCTCACCTGTAACCTCTCCTATCCATCTGAGAAATGCTTAAATTGGTAGCAAGAGTTCTATACTTTAACATCAGGCATAATTAGAAAACAGAAAATTAAAAGTGATGGAAAACACAGTTCAATTTTCTATAAAAGCCTTTTTTAAAATGTATTGCCATAGTTTGAAGATTCCCTTTAAATCCACTGTAAGAAAATTATGTGCAAAGAATATAAGCATTTCTCAATATTTATGTATCGTTAAACTTTATACTAACAAAAGAAAATATTAATAAACTTTTAATAAAATAAACCATATTTTAAACCACTGGGGCTGCTAAATAACAAGTTCTTCACTGTCACATCATGAACAAAGCACATAAGAGTAAGGGTAATAATGAATAAACATCACAGATGTTCAAATAAAACAGTAAATCACTATTATCAAGCATTAAGAAACCCATGTTGTTATGACAGGCTTAACTCTGATGCAGGAATTTATATGAAAAGAAAACATTGGCCTTATACAAGTATTTTCCTAAGAGATACTTTGAAATGGAAAGGAAAATACCAGTTGACATTCAGATCTGCTGACAGTTGTGCTGCAATGGAGCATTTATAATCGCTCTTTAGAACACCAGGTTACAAAACTAAAGGGAAGATATCGCCAAAATTAAGTTAAGTTTACAATACAATGTTCAAGACGCTGACCAGCACGTAGCATTTACAGCAGTATAAATTAGAAGGAATGTTACAGTTATGCTGCACCTGTACAGTTAGAACTAAGAATATTAATTATACTGTCAGCTCTTATGCTCTCCCTATGAATTACCTGATTTTTTTTGAGTTCAACAAGAATAATGGGTTTGCCAAACATTTAGAACTGCAGTGACTGCTGGGTAACTACTCTTTTCCTGTGCATACCTTAGAGAAAGGCTCATAGTTCAATTTCTGCTACAGAGGAGATGTCAGCTACTGACAAAAACATTCCTTCAAAATACTGATGGTGACGTTACATCAAGTGCATTGGCCATTCTCACCTGCCTGTGGTGCATGCACAGAACTGGGGGAAAGCAACTGTTTTATGGGGCAGAGTTCAACTGCAATAAATGCCTTTGGTGGAGGAAATTCAGTCTAATGTCATGTTACAGCTTTTGGGGCAGCACATTAAAAGGATAAACTCTTGGTTGGACTTAACTTACAATGTCCTTGCTTAGGCTTTAGCTCCACTAGTTACACCCAAGGTAACTTTACTCATGCTCAGCACAAAGTGCTCTGTGTATAAATGCATACTGGAAGTAATGCAACTTGCAACCTTTTAAAAGTAGGTGTTGAAAAGGTAGTTGGCTACTGCAAGATGGTTTTGGAAAAACAGCTGGAATTGGTGAAACCTAGTCTACTCTTTAGAAAAGCATTATTTCTGTGTTTTAGTTTGAACTTCAAGGAAAATCTTCGGCTGAAACCACAGAAGGGTATCCAAAGAAGCAGAAAAAAAGTATTTCCATCGTACTTTGTGGTAGGATGCTAAAGGGCACCAGAGCTCCTGAGATCCCTGCAAACACCCCTGAGTTCTAATGCACTACATACCAGAGAATCAGAATCTGAAAAACATGTCCATTTGTGGTCACTTAAAAAAAAAAAAAGGAAAAAAGAAAAATCTCTGAACAACCACCATTTTCCTATGTAGTCTCTGAATGAAAGGTAAGCCTGGAAATAGTTGATTCAGATGCATGGATATTTATACCAAGGGTTCCATTTTATCTGGAGCACAAAATAAAATAATGCATGTAAGTTTCCTCTTTTTCTCACTGTAGACTTCTTATCAACTTATGTATGTTACTGTTACTGAGGTGTATAATCACCTAGACCAAGTCCTATAATCACAACCACACTTTGACAAACGACAAAAAAAAAAAAATTATAACTTTTTTGTTAGCTAGTCCTCCTCTTTTGTAACTAAGTCTTTGAACTGATAAATTACCATGCATATTATTTTCTCTCAAACCACTTGATAATTTCTTTCATACCTGAGGTACAATATGTTCATTAAGAAACATTCTGAAGATGCACAGCTGCACTAGTATAATTTCCATCAATGCTTTAGAAAAATATTTCCATAATATGCCAAGGTTTTAAAAGACACAGATGAAGAAAAGTATAATCAGTAGTGTTTCTAACTAAGATAACACAGCAGCTTTCTGAAGATCAGAGATGAGCTGAGATCAACACACTTCACACAGGTTGATAAACAACCATTCAGTGTGGGGAAGAGGTCTACAGTCTAAGAGACTTAGAAAAAGAATGCTTCATAAACCTTTTTTTTTTTTTGCCAGACTTCATGCTATACATTTGCTATATCCTCTTAGGCTGATAATTTGATCAATTATTAAAAAGAAAGATATACTGGGCAACAGTCAAATACCCTTTCAGTACTGCCTCGTGATTTTCCTGGGAGTATAACCTGTGGAATGATTCACATTAGCTCTGAATTATTAATGGAGTTGAATGATCAGATTGCTTTTTGGTGAAGCGTTATGGGTACTAACCACACATTTACACAACAGTACCAAACTGATGTTTCTTCAGAGCCCTTCAGATCAATTTTGTAACTCTCCCGCAAAAACGCACGTTTCCAACTTCTGGGACTTGAGCAGGTGCCCGGCCCCATCCCACGCGTGGTGCCCATCCCAC
>NW_010248062.1:0-41185 GCF_000690775.1 Eurypyga helias
TTTTCCAACCTTAGTGATTCTGTAGGGAGGCTGGGAGAAAACATGCAGTTTTCAGGTGTGCAGCATGCAGAGAAAAACGGGAAACTCATCCCCCAGTGAACTTCAAGTGTGGAGAAAGCCTCTGTGTGTGGAAGGGATTCCACAAGAAGATGACAAGTGAAGACAACTGATGGGGAAATAAAGTTCATTGATACAGATTTGGCATTAAGCAAGGTGAGGTCTGCCAGCTGGGACAGACGGGTCCATCTCCACCTGAACTCTGCTGAGGTCACCTCAGTGAGGTCCTGCTGCTCCCCTCCTGAAGCGAGGGTGGATGGGGACAGCAGGGGCAGCACACTGTGCCTGCCTGCCGACATGCCACACAGAAAACTCAGCTAAGCCAAGCTGACAGTAGCTCAGCCCTCAGCTCTGATCAATCTGGGGATGTGGCTGAGCCCCCAGGCTGTGGCTGAGCCCAAGATCAGGGTCAAGAGGCATAAGGAAGAGAACGACGAGTCCTGCAGGAACAAGGGAACTCAGAAGATATTGCCAAAACAAAGCAAGGACTGCTACCAGTGTTTTCTCATGAGCAGCCCCTGGCCTGGGACTGAGGTGTCCCAGGGCATGAGCAGGCTAACCAGGCACTCAGTAAGCACAAACACATGCTGAGCATTGCAATCATTTCAGAATATGGCCTATACACTGGGGACTGAAATGGAAAAGTGGGAAGAGAAACACTGACGTTGTGTTTGCACTGTCTGAAGGCGCTGGCAGGCCTGCCCAGGATGCGGTACGAGTGTGTCCCTGTGCGCAGCCATGGCCAAACACTGCGGAGAACAAAAGGCACTGCTGGGCCTGCTGGTTTTAAGCAAACCCTCCAAGTGGTGGTGACTAATCCAAGCAAAAAACAGAGATCCCCTTACTTTACAGCTGTGAAAATAGATTAAGAAAATCTTTGGAGAATCTGAGAAAAGGAAAACAGGCAATTGTTACTTTTGGAAGACAGCGAAGGCTAATATAAATGTCCGTGATTCAGCAAGTTCCCTTAACGCATGGGCGACTTGAAGGATGTAAAGAATAGCAGCCACTTCACTGAGACTATTCACATGTCAAAACTTATACAACTGCGTAACAGTTTGGCTAAGTTAGATCAAACGTTCAGAAACTTTTGGCAGCACACAGGTACGGAAACAACAGCATGATTCTGTGTAGGAATCACATGAAAGAAAGAGTAACTTCTTTCTTTGATTCTGGGGCTGGACTCTGCTGTTTTGGTACTACATGGGCTGTCCCCCGCCTAGCGAGAGCCTGGTGTCTCTTCTCCAGAGTCACCATGTGTTTCAAACATGCTGGTGTTGGTCTGCCAGTCCCGGCGCAGATCCTGGGGCTTGTCCCTCTCCCAGTCTGGGCTGGGAATCAGGGGGTTGCTCAGGAACAGAGCAGGCTGGGGCTCTGCAGTTGGGAAGGGATGGATTTTACTGCACCGGCTCTTACCAGGTCGTTCTCAGCACTTCATTCACCAAGAATACCCCACCACAGTGTCCCAACTTAAAAGTGTGTCATGAACTTAGCTGAATTACATGCAAGCACCAGCACTGAGAGGTGGATCCTGCTACCCCTTCCAGGCAGCTGTAACCCACTTTAATCACAAAGGTGGTTCCCACAGTGTTGGAATATGAAAAGCTACAGCAAGACAACTAAAACACGGCTTTAAAATTGTTTTAAAACGCGTCAGTCCTGGTTTCACACTTCTCCAGAGGCAAAGGGCAAAGCCTGCTGGAAGCACCAGTATTTTGGCCTCTTAGCAGTTTCTTTCCCCAGGCACTAATCTGATTTGAATGGGATCTTTGCCTTTAGTGCTTTTGTCACTGTTGTAATCTTAATGTTTAAGATTAGAGTTTCTTTCTTCTTACGAATCTTCTAATCTGACAGGTAAAAAAATATTAACACTTTTTTTATTGCTACATCTAGGGGACAAAAGGAATTTTTGTGACCCTGCCGACTGACAC
Organism: Eurypyga helias; assembly: GCF_000690775.1. Classification (NCBI taxonomy): domain Eukaryota; kingdom Metazoa; phylum Chordata; class Aves; order Eurypygiformes; family Eurypygidae; genus Eurypyga; species Eurypyga helias. The sequence continues at coordinate 1,989 of NW_010248062.1, forward strand.
GCTCCCAGCAAAAGCAAGGGAGGTGTGCCTGGGTTGTGACAATTCACAGTACTGGTCACAATAAGTAATTGCTACGTTAACCGTGCGACAGTACTGAGATGACAGGCAACAGCAGGATTGCAGCTCCTGCAAGATGCCCAACTTTTCCCCAGCAAACCATCCTGCTGCTGCTAGGTAAGACTGGAATAGTTGTTCACTGCAGTGACCAGCACCCACTGAGCCTGGGAGTCCCTGCAAGCGAGCATGAATCTGCCCTACAGCGTTGCCAACAACGCTTCGGCAGCCACAGCTCAGATCTTTTTTCATCTGTTTACCGTATTTTGCAAAAAGGCTGTATACCCCAGAAGAGCACTACTGAAATGCTGGACTGCAGGGACGGTGAGGACGCTGACACCAGCCCCTGGGGTCTGAGGACAGCTCATGGACTCAGGCAGCAGGTCTCGCCAGACGCCCACCTGCACACCTACACTTGCGGTCGGTGCAATTCAAGAGCCTGGGTTAGTACAGAGCAGACCCACTTGGGAGGAGACGGCACACTGAAAATGGGTAAAATTATTAACGGTGATTGATTTGGCTCTATCTAAAGGCCAGCCTGCTAGCCGCTGCACGAGCTGCCGCAGAGAGGGATGCGAGCGCAGGGAGGAGGTTAGCCCCAGACTCCAGCGGGAGTTCTGCTGTGGTGTGAGGTGCTGGAGCGTTACAAAAGCAGCTGAACATACAACAAACCCCAGAAGGATAAACACGAAGGGGAAAGCGTTTTGGAGAGTTGGGCAAGGAGGCCAATGCAGTCTGAAGCAGGAACGATAGGCTGCTGAAGCACGGATGATGAAGGCAAATACAGAGTGGGAAGAGGTGAGTCAACACCGTTCTCCCAGTGCCCAGAACTTTGGTATTTCCACCGTACCCGCCCGACTCCTCTCCAGTTTCCTTTCCCAGGATCGCTGTGACTGCGTGAAGGCGCAGCCCTAGAGCCCAGATGTACAGCAACCACAGCAGCTCTTTGCCAGAAAACTATTTCTAGAAGGTCCCTAGAGAAGAAGATGACTTCAGAGAAGAAAACTGGATTTATGGGGCAAACTCCTCTGCTCAAGAGTTAAGCATGTATCACTCCACAGCTGAACATGCAGACGTGCACATGTGGGGCTGGGAGAGCTGACTGCCTTCCATTTTTGACTCTTTCAGTGAATTCTAATATCTATGATTAAGCTCACTGATTTCAATAAATGATTAATTTAACCTTACTTAGCACATTATTGCAAAGTATTAGGACACGCCATCGCTGCCAAGACCCCTGTGGCAGGAGGGTTCCTTCCCTGGCTATCCCAAGCCTGGGGCTATGCTGCCCTGCTGCCCTCCCCCTCTTAGATGGGGAGTGCACGGCCCACCATCCCCCACCGCTGCCAACCGCCCCACATCGCCGTGAGGCATAGAGGAGACGGGGAGGAAGGGGAGCAATCAGGAGACGGGGAAGAATGACTACAAATTCCCACCTACACCTGTACAGCATCCAGTGCACTCCGAAAGCTTCGCTCCCACAGCCGCCTGGAGTCACGGCAGCACTTGGCAGTGAAGCCGGGCGGGATCTTCCTGCTCCAGCAAGGGGCCCTTCTGCCATTCCAGCTAGCGCAGGCGTGGGGGTGTGTTCACGGCATGCACAAGGAACCTCACAAAAGGCTACCACAGCAGAGTGATTCAGCAGAACAAAGCAAAAACCTGCAAAACCTCTTCCGGAAGGAAATGCTTGGAACAAGACGACCAACTAGGCACACACAGCACAACAATACAGGAAAAGACCTCTCACTGCAGTGCCCAGCTTTTGGACCCTGGATACGCAGCCTGACCCTCTCACTGATGCTCCCAACTCCTCTCTCCTCAAAGGCAATTTAGTGCAAGGGGAGGCTCAGGAGAGCCTGTCCCTGGCTGTAGCAAGAGAAGACTGCCATCTGAACATGCAAAGAAAAGGGAGGGCTGTATTTAGCCCTCGCTATCCATCAGAGAACAAACACTTGCATGGCAGACATCTCTCAGAGAAGCCGATTCCCATAACAGCAGCCATTCCTGAAGCGTGCCACAAAAATGAGGACAACGGGCAGGATTGCTGAGGCCAGCTGCATGCGGAAGGCTCCAGGTGACTGTTACCACCTCTGCTTTTACAAGTGTTGTCTTAAACGGTTTGGTTTGTCTTTCAAGTCAGGTTTAACAGAGGAACAAGTTAATGGAAAAAACCGACTGCCTCAGCAGCTCAGCTCACTCGAGTCCTGGAGAGATGAGAGTTCTGCTCCAGCAACAGCGCTGCCGCCTGGGCTGGGGAGTCACTCCCGTGGATTGCCAAGCATTAGCTTTCTGCACTGCGATGCTCCAGGCACTGATCAGTCATCAGCCGGGATGCAGCTACTCTCAGTGCAGCTCTGCCAGTGTTGTATGACTCTCAAGACATTTTTTAGCAATACAATCATCTTTGCTGCACTTTCAATTACTGCTTCCCATTCAACCATTGTCTGCTTCCTATGGAAAAGAAAAGAACTAACTAGTCACAAAAGAGTGAAAGTCGCCCGTAAATGTCAGTCTGCTGAATAAACCTCTTCCTAGTGAGAGTACATAAATGCTTGGGGACAAAGGAAATCTACTGAGAGAAAAAGAATATACTCCATCGTCGGCTTCCTGAGCCACTCCACAACCTATTTTCTATTAATTCAAGGCTTTAGATGGCATTCATAAAATAAATAAATAAGCCCACTGCTCACAAGCAGCAGCACATGCTTAAATGAAAATCCTAAAGAGACCACATAAGAGAATTCCACCAAGGATTAATGAATAAATGTGATTAAAACTATCTACAGCTCTGGACTGCAGCCAAAACGCTGCCAGCAGTATTTGATATGTAAATGCTTAAAACATTTGCTATGTGCACAGACGTTGATGCAAAGCCTCCACAGAGAGTTTCTTCATCTAATTAGAGATATTGGTTTAGCAAACTTTGGGGTTTATAAAAACCCTCAACATCTCATTATTCTTTTAAAACAGAATATTCATCTGTTTAGAATGTTTTCCAGCTATATCCCATGAAACCCTGAAATGTCTTTGGCTAATGAAAAACTACAGCCCTCTATCAGCTAATAAACCCTACAGCTTTTATAATAATAAAATACTCACCACATGCACTTATTAAAACTTTTCAACTTGTTGCTTTTGACTTTCTTTAGCTATCTGCCAGGCATAAAGTAATCTACTCAATTTCCAGTTATCTTATAGGGCAATTTTAACACAAGCATTTCAATTACCCGGGATCTATCAAACACACCATACTACAGCGCAATCACTGTCTCTCGGATCCCGTGAAGCACTTAACAGCATGTGCTCAACTGCAGCACAATTGTAGCTCTGCTGAAAGGGTGCAACTTTCACACTGTGTTCTCATGAATTACCTGATGGGTATGGGTCTACATGTCCATGTGCTAAGAAGCAACATGTGCAAAAATTACACACAACATTAAGAGCTGAAAGCTGTCTGTCAACTAACCTTGGATCTCTTGGGTGCCCAAGTACACTTCCTAAGAGGACTCTTCCCGGAGGTCAACCCAGTTGTACCTCAGTTTGTCCATCTCTACCACACGTTTCACACAACTCACCGATGGTTTGAGATTTAACTCACTGGTGTTTACAAAGCATGTTTTAAAAATCCTCTCAGGCCCAGGAGTATCCCTGAACTGATCTTAGGGACCCATTTATCTGTGACAATGACATTTTCCGAGTATCCCTACTGCTGTGATAAAAAGTAAAGAAATAAGAAAAATTGCCCTGTAATACTGTGCAGCTCTTTTCCCAATTTTCAAGCAACTTATGTATTTTACAGTAAAATTAGGAAATGTGTTAAAGCAGGTCTGGGCTCCTCAGCTCAACAAGGACAAGGAGCTGCTGGAGAGGATCCAGTGCAGGGTCACGATGATGAAGAAGGGCCTAGAGCACCTTCCACATGAGGAAAGGCTGGGAGAGCTGGGTATGTTCAGCTCGGAGAAGAGGAGGCTGAGGGGGATCTTATCAATGCTTATCAGTATCTAAAGGGTGGGTGTCAGGAAGGTGGGGCCAGGCTCTTCTCAGTGGTGTCCAGTGACAGGACATGGGGCAGTGGCCATAAACTGGGAACAGAAGGTTCAGCGTGAGTGTGAGGAAACCCTTCTTCCCTGTGAGGGTGCCAGAGCCCTGGAACAGGCTGCCCAGAGTGGGGGTGGAGTCTCCTTCCCTGGAGACTTTCCAAAACCCCTGGGCTTGTTCCTGTGTGATCTACTCTAGGGGATCCTGCTCTGGCAGGGGGGTTGGACTAGGTGATCTCTGGAGATCCCTTCCAATCCCGAACACTCTGTGAATCTGGGTCGAGTTCTGGGCTCTTCAGAGTTTTTTTTAACAAATCTAACTTTATGTAATTGCTAAGACTAGATTATATATATGCTTATCAACAATAAAAGCACTGAAAAAACACCTGAATAACAAAAGCTTCTAAAGGTCCTTCCAAATGTGCACAGAACCTGGTACACACGAAAATAATCACTCAGCTACATGCAGGATGAATTATTCTCTAAATAACTTGGTGTTGATGCACTCAACTTGGAGGCATTTTGCTAAAAAGGAAGGAAACGTTTCACCCCAATTTGTTCAACAATTTTCTATTTATTTCTCTGTTTAAGTTTATGAATGATCAGCACATCACCACTAGTATTTTTTTTTCAGCTGGCTAGCCCAGAGCTTGAGTGCCTTTGCTAAAAAGAACTGTAATTGCATATTTTCAACAAGTATTTTTAAGTAAAGGCAGAGATGTGTGTCTAACTCAGATAAGGGCTGGAAAACTTGTTAAAGGTACACATTCCTTTCCCACTACATTCATAAGAGATGTCAGTTTAGTTGAACTGCGTGTATGGAAGACAGCTCATTTTATCAGTGCTGGCAAAAACGGTTTATCGAGCCTTGCTGGCATTCCCATTATTTGTATTTGGAAATAAAAATAATGCAAGACTGGTGAAGAGAAAATACAGCAATGTGGGATTTAGACACTTCAAATTATCGCCTGATCCAACCCCAAAGTTCTGATGTTTACTCAGCATTATCTCAGCTTCAAACATGAGCTGGTGCTCCTAAACTAAGGTGCCAATCTTGAGTAAGCAGATTTCCTTTTGGCTTTGGCACATTTTCTGTCCATGAGCAAAGTTTCTGTTCATGGGTATTTAAAAAAGGTGTGGGGGGTAGGGGGGAGTGAGGAAGAGAGAGAGAGAAAGAGAGAGTTGTGAAAGCTATTTCATAGAGAGAGATGTCACGTTTGCTGGCTCCCCACTTCAGTCTCTGTCCGCCTGGAGTCCAAGCCATTAGTCTAGCCATATTTTAGTCCTTGGCTCGGGCATGTTTACAAATGTTTCCAGCCTTTTTTGGCTTTTGATCCCATCAGGACAAATCTGCGTATTTAAAAAAATAGCCTGACGTACAAACCTTTTGGTTTAATTTTTGTCCCGTGGTAGAGTCAGTGGTTAAATCTTACCGCTCCTGCTGTGGTTAACAGGCACGTAGGGGATAAGCCATATAAGCACTTTAGGTCTCTCATGCCTCTGCAGAAAGGACGCAACCTCCTCCCTCCAGCAGTAGAGTGGAAGGTATCTGACTCTGGTCCAAGGGGGTCCGTGGAAGGGCATGGCTGCTGCTCCGGACCCGGGCCAAAGAAGGCTACAGCTCAGCTCAGCTCAGCTCAGCTCCGCTCTCTCCACCAGCCGCATAAGCAATGCTTCCTCTTACCCGTGTTTACTCCCCCGTCACAGGGCAGGCTTTCAGCAGGCAAGCCAACAACATTCATCGCTCTGGTTCAACATGAATCCTTCCCTAAGGAAGGATACAAGGGGAGGAGAAGCATCGGTGCAAGCAGGGGCATGAGCTTGTGAGGAGCTTCACAGGAAACTTGTCACACGCAGGCAGATGGGTTCAGACAAAGTACAGCGAGGCCGACGTTCCTAACCACTTCAGCTGACCTTCCACTACCAGCTGCCAGTAACACTTCAGTCAGCAGCTTTCCAAGGTAGCTGTGGTTAGGATAAATGGAAAGAATTGTGATTTTCATGATAAAACCGCACCGGTTAGGTGGATGACATCAGTGAGTCCAAGCCTGAGCGTTTTTAACCTTTTCCTATTACGGCTGTTTGAAGTGACTGAATACAGAGTGTGAAGCTAATGAACACATGCTATCTGCTGAGAATTCAGCATGGAAAGGCTATTTGAATATTATACTGTCAAAGGTCTATCATACTTTACATTTCCATCTATAAGGAAGTTGAGTGTTGACGCAAATGATCATTTTGACAGACAGTGAGCAGGAAGCAGCAATGCACCTGACTAGGTTAGCTACACAGCTTTAAGCCACATTGCTATTTACACTGAGATGCATGTTTAAAGAGGATTCATGCCCAGAATGTCTAAATTTAATAATGTTATTTACTTAATTTTAACCCTGCAAGGAAAAAAAAAAAGGTCTTGAGTGCTGTTTTATCTCTTTTCAGCGTATTCCTATTTAACAACTTTTATGACAATAAGGTTTTCCCCCACTAGTAAAAATAACTAGTGGAATGACAGAAACATTGATTGGTAAATGCACTTTCTGTGTATTCTTCTACCAGGTACATGTTGGAAGAAAGAAGTACACAAATTAATCATTTTGTTCCTTATAATACTAATATTCTCAGTATCCTCAACAGTGAGATAAGTTCCCTCTTGCAATTTCTTTAATCAATGAAAAAAATACTTTTTTCTGTCCTTTTTCCAGCTGACAAAGCCACATGCAAAACCCCGCATTTCATTCTGTTTTCATGTCTCTAATGCCCCAAAACCAGTGCAGACAGTTTACACTGGTGTAGCCAGCCAGACCATAAACCTGGCTGTGTGTTCTTGGAATGGGCTATGGGGAATCTTAACAAAAGTTTTGGGGTTTTTCCCAGTTTAGAGGCTAGGCTGATCAGGCCGTGAAGGCACGTTGTTAGCACGCATGGATAGCATGTTAATAGACAAAAATTAGCACTGCCTGCCTGTGCTGAGAACTGCTCTGTTTCATGTTGTTTACGAGTTTCATAGTAGGTAATTCTCCATAGGAGAGGTTCCTGAGCAACCATTTTTTTTCCATACGGCCCATTCATTAACGTGTCAGAGTGGCAGAAAATGTAATTGCTGCCAGTTACTACATGACTTCTAACAGCTGCTGAAAGGTATTTGCCAAGATAACTTATTTTTCATAAAGTTGCCTTTACCTGTTCTTACTATAACAAGCCACTTCCTTATTAATCAAGTGGATCAATCCAGAGACCAATACAGAAAACTATCACATCTGACAAGCTTAACACATGAACTCCTGATGGACCAAAACACAAGCCATCCTCCACTCAATGTTAGGACGTCGTTTGTAAGGATGTGGTATGATAAAGGGTTAAGACAGACATCCCTAACCTACCTCACAAAAAAGAACTGAGCCCACTTAGTATATTTGCTGAAAAGTAGCTTAAAAAAAAAAGTAGTGAAATACTTGCCTAACCAGCCACTAATACCCAAGGATATTTAATTATTAAAACTAAACATGATAGATTTTTAGGTTTATCAAAGCACTGGGATTTTATTTAGTACAGAATGACACTCCCTGTTTTGTGGGTTTTTTCAGTGTTTGTCTGCCATTGCATATTCATGTAGAACCTCCTCTGCCTACACAATACATCCCATTTTGATGAAAACAATAATCACTGATTAAATAAGCAAGTGGAGTGAGCTGCAGAAATTATCAAGTCCATTACTCAAATTAGTGAGACTTTGGCTGAAAGAAAAAAAAATCTATATATTGGACTGAATGGAATTTTTTTGTTTGTTTATACCATGTATATTCTACATGGCATGTTTTATATTCAGCAATTTTTTTCACCATCTCTAAAATTAAATTACCAAGAGTTTTGTGTAAAAGAGAAGAAATTAAAATTTAATATAAGTATAGATTTAAAGAAGCTGTTCACTTCATCTAATTTATACTCCATCCGTTTGGAATTTTATTTGTACAAGTCAAAAAGGAAAATGATTTGCTCATTAGGTTGAGTAATTAAAATAAAAAATGCTTACTTTCTTGCAATAAAGTGGGAAGAAGGAGACCTTGAAACTGTTTTATGTGAAGTAAACTCAGGCAGGAACAATATTAACAGCCTTCTCCACCTGCTCATCACTGCAGAGCTGTGCCAGCCAACTGTGAGGTCTGCCAGCCTGGGGGTGTGATCCCGCTGTCCTGCCGGCACGGGGACCCTCCAGCATCCGTGAAGAAACGCCGCCGGGCGCACGGCACTCCCCTCCTGAGACATCTCACCTTGGGGCTAGGATCCTCGCCATCGCGTGAAGGCGGGTAACGTGAGGGTTATGTGTGATGGTATCAGGCTAGTGCAGGCTGTGTGCCAGGGATGGATCTACCCAGCAGACCCACCTGGGAGCTGAAGTCCGTCACTGTGGGCTGTGTGTTCCTCCATCAGCTGCGACAGTCTTACAACTAAAGGGTCATGAGGAATTTTTGCTTTTCTGGATACAGTTTTAAGGTGCCACTTTTCCACCTTAAATCCAGTAATTTCTCACTCGCTGATCCATAACTTGCTATCGCTCTGACTCAGCTCCCCACGGCTGTGATTCACCCGTCGCACCACCCTCTCCCGTTTGGCCTCTCAGGCAGTGAGAGCCATTCGCTCACACCTTCCCCGTGTCCCATTCCAAACCAGCACACTGGTGTTGGGTCTTGCCATCTCCCTCTTCAGCCCGCGGCATAAGCCGAGACAAAAAGCTGCCAATATAGTCTCACGTCGCTCTGAGAGCAGATGGTCCTTCTGATGCAGCGGGAAAAGATGTGTCTGGGCAAAGAAACTTCCTTTTTTCCATCCCAGAGTTTCCAAGGAAAAGGCAAGAGGAAATATACACTCGTCCCATGATGAGCTTCAATCTCCTAACTAGCGTTATCCCAAGAAATGAGTGTGGGACCCCCCTGGCAGCGGGGCCATGTGGTGCTCTCTGCGCCAGGGATGCAGCCGAGAGTGCTTCCTCCTCCTGGCCAGACCCTGCTGCTGAGGCCCTTTCACAAACCTCATTTAAAAGTAAAGTCAATCAGAGTAAACCAGGCCCTTCCCAAAGCTCCTCATGGGCCTGTCACTCCTTTTGATCCCTAAGCTCCTGAATCAACCTGTCGGAGCGCATCAATTCAAAGGACCAGAAGGCAAAATGGGGAAAACGGGGTCAGGCTAATAGGATTTAATGTTAATTCTGCACCAAGCCTGAAAAGATGGAAGAACAGGGCCTGGGGGGTGAAAGGGATAATGAACTGAGAGTTGATGGAAGGAAACTTAATTGGTTTTAACAACAGAAGGTCACATTTTGTTACCTTTATTTGGCTTGAGCAATAACCTTATTTTGACAATTTGTGCCAGCTAATGACCTGCCCTGCTCTTCGCTGGGACCGTTCTGCAGTAAGTCAGTGCAGAATGCAGCGCCAGGGTGAGGGGCACAAACATGCGGCACAGAGGAGGTCTGAGTGACAAAACTCCAAAAGGAACGTACAGATCCATTAAGGGATTTAAGTGGGGCTGATGAGAAGACAACTGGGAGGGTGGGAGGCTGGGTGTTCCCCGGCACTGCTGCGTGCCACAGAGCTCCAACCAGTATGGTCTTATTTAACACTGCGCTCGAAGAGAACCAGCGATTCACTTCAACGTAAGACTACAGAAAAGGGATGTGAATTTACATTAGGCTGCCTGTCAGCTCCTAACCCTGCCAAGCCCTACTGCCTAGCAGGCAGGAGGTGACCTGGAGTGACGTCCTGGCTGCCCCTCCTCTCCTGGGCTGCACGGCTCGCAGACCTGCAGGTCCTCCCGGCACTGTGTGATGGCACCCAGCACTGGTATCTCTTGACACACTGCAGTTTCACATACAGCAGAGAGATCAGGGTGTTTCAGCCTTCAGCTTCAGTTCTGTAGCTGCCACCAACAACACGACTTAAGACCTGTGGGAAGAGTTTCAGTGCCTACCTGACATCACCTACACAAAGGTTCAGCAACGACATCGACCCTCAGAGAACATGCAGAGTCCCGGTTCCTGCAAGCACTTGCAATGGAAACCATCTAGAACCTACCTGCACCCAACTGGCATGGCACATCCCACCTTCGTAATACAAGGATCTGAGTCAGTGCTAAGGCATCCTCCATATCCTGGGCTGTATCAGAAGTGTGGCCAGCAGGGCGAGGGAGGGGATTCTCCCCCTCTACTCTGCGCTTGTGGGACCCCACCTTGAGTGCTACATCCAGCTGTGGAACCCACAACATCAGAAGGATATTGACCACTTGGAGCGAGTCCAGAGGAGGCCACGAAGATGCTCCGAGGGCTGGAGCCCCTCTGCTATGAGGACAGGCTGGGAGAGTTGGGCTTGTTCAGCCTGGAGAAGAGAAGGCTCTGGGGAGACCTTATAGCACCTTCCAGTGCCTGAAGGGGCTACAAGGAAGTTGGGGGGGACTTTTTACAAGGGCCTGTAGTGACAGGACTAGGGGTAACGGGTTTAAATTGAAAGTGGGGAGGTTTAGATTGGATATCAGGAAGAAGTTCTTCACAGAGAGGGTGGGGAGGCACTGGGACAGGTTGCCCAGAGAAGCTGTGGATGCCTCATCCCTGGAAGTGTCCAAGGCCAGGCTGGATGAGGCTTGGAGCAACCTGGTCTAGTGGAAGGTGTCCCTGCCCATGGCAGGGGGGTTGGAACTAGATGGTCTTTAAGGTCCCTTCCAACCCAAACCATTCTATGATTCTATGATTCTAAGTACTTAAAGTCATAATGTGACACACAACAGATTTGGAATTATAGACCTTTTAGTCTTCAGCTGCCCCTAGAATGCATCGTTGCAAGATTACTTGCTAGAAATTACTCTGGGGCAGCAAACTTCTAAACAGAGATCAACTCTGTATTTGGAAAAGACTTGGCCCCAGCCCAGTTCCTAATGTGGCAAAGAGTGCAATTATCCTGATGAAAGGTTACGGATGCTTGTGCCTACAGCTGGTTCATCAAGTAACGCTGAATGATGGATATAATTAAACAGTGTGTGGCAGAGGGGAATGTGTGCTAGAATGAACTATTTAGGGCCTCATCCCCTCCGATCAGCCTGGAACTAGAAAAGCGCAGTCACAAATACAGTCAACGGTATTCAGTATCACTATTTATAGAGAGATTCAGAAGCTCCATAAAAAAGCATTGCAACTAACGGTGCTGTGCAGGATGAGCAGAAATGAAATATTCAACTGTGATAAGGTGCAACTGGAAAAGCCAACTAGCCACTAATTCTGCCTGGGACTGCACAGCAAAACGTAGGTCTCAAACTTCAGCACCACCAGGTCAAAACTTTCGCAGTATCTCAAGAACTAAAGTTTTGAGTAGCTGGCACTAGTTAAACCACGTAGATTAAACCACAACACTACGCAAAAAAAGAAAAAAAGCTTGGGAGACAGAGCCACATTCTGCAGCACATCCCAAAGGACGCAGCATACACAGAGGTGCCCTACTCTCTTCTGATCCACCCTCTGCAGCACTGAACATGCACCCAGGTACTGCTCTCGGTCTATGGAGATGCCAGAGCTGAGCCGGGCCTCCTCTGCAGCGTTTATATATAGGGTGACGGTGTGGGGTTTGTTCCCTGCACAAGAGAATGAAGGCAAATGAGCCTCTTAAGCAACTCCTATTTAAGGGACTGGAAGATCTCAGCCTCATGCTTCCCTCCTGTGTCCTGCAACCACCCTCCTCCATCCCACAGCTCCCGGAGCCTCAGCCCGTGGCGTGGTCTCAGGGACTTGCACAGTGATGGCAGCAGGCAGGCAGAGAAACGCTGGGCGCCTCTGTACAAGTGAATACAGCATTTCCCATCAGCGCTCCCCAAAAATCCCATGGAGCAAGGCAGCTGGTGGCCAGCTGGCTCTCACCCTGCACGACGATTCTGGGGAAGGCACTTCCCCTGGATCAGAGTATAAGGGAAGAGGCACTTGATACTGTGCACTCATGCCACCCTTGCTCTGTAACCACAGTGGGTTACTACTGCATTTTGTTTACACAGAAGTGCTTTTAAAAATATATCTGTTGTTCCAAAGCAGCTTTATTTCTGTTGCAGATTATTTTATTTAAATCAGTCCCTTCACTCATTCACATGCAGTAATCCTGCAATAAAAAACTGTCAAAGTGCATAATTTAATATCAAGACAAGACCAGAATTTACGTATAAATTGGCTGAAAAATCTTTTCATTTCAGATACTCCTAAAGTCTTACGTTTTTAGTCATATTTTGGAGAAAAAGAGTTCATCTACTCATCTATTCCTTGACTTTCTATTTCACAATCACCGCTAAAAGACTGAACCACAACACTTTTGCTCACCCTTTAATGGTCTTTTGGTTTGCAACTGTTTAAGAGTGACTTGGGAAAAGCATAACAGCACATATTTTTAGTTCATCTTCACTTTGAACTGCCACCAGATATTATTTTGCAGCTGTTTATTGTAAGTCGCATCCTGAAATCTAAACAAAAAAAGTGTCTTAATGGCAATTTCAATAGAATTTTAATTTCCTGAGAGAATTCAGCGAGGCCACGAAGGGAAAGCGTGTTTAAAATGAAATGCTGTAATAGTAATGTTGCCCCCTTTCAGGCAGTTTTAGCTTTTGGAATATGATAATGATTTTACTGAACTTTCTAAAAAAACCCATCCAAAGCCCAGCCAGTGAGAGAATAAAGAGTTTCTGCTCATTAAACCCAGGTAAACACCACAAGGACCTATCTCCCTGCAGCTTCTGTTATCCACCTCACAATTACACCCACAGAGTAAAAGCCACTTGAAGCAAAGTTGCAGGAGAGTGCCCAGGAGAGAGTGTCACACCTGGGATTTCCCTCATGACCAACATCCCACTACACGCTCCAAGCCCACTGGTGCCCAGGAAGGCACTGAGCAGCTGAGTACCATGGGAACGGCTTGCCTGCATGGGACAGCTAATGGCAAAGTCTGCTAACCACGGGTTTGACGTACAAGAGTCATTCTGCATGAAGGACCCAGACTATTTGTCCGCAAAGACAAGTTGCAAGTGAAAAACGGGTTTCATAAATAGCCCTGGAGCTGTAAAGGAGAAATAAGGGACCTGGCAAGATCCCTCATACCGCTCAATGCCTTCATCAGCCCCAACACATCAGTTACCCTTACAAAAATACTACTCTATATATTATTCTAGTATCCTGAAGACAAAAGACCTAACTGTGTTGCCTAGGAACCAATGGTGCAGATTATCACAACATTTATACTGTTATTGTTTATAGATCAGGCCAAATGGTATCCAGTGGAGACTCACATTTAACTCTCTTTTAGGAGACAGACTTCTTTCTCAGTCATAAATAAGGAAAAAAATAAATTGCATCCAGAAAGCAAATGGCAAACAGATGAAAACCCTTTGGCTCTTCGCTGCAGAACCTCCCTGTGAGCAGCCCCAGAGCCAAGACAGAAGAGAAGAGGATACCGGCCAGGCAGCCCAGCAAGCGCTCAGACGCTGCGATGCCCATCAAACTGTAAAGCTTGGCATCTGGGGCTTTCATCTGCCAGGCGGTCCGCCGAGTGGTCTCAGGCACTGGCTCAGATGCTTCAGTTCACATAGGAAGAGATGAAGGGCTGAATGTTTAGCACTGTAATCAACAAGATAACGTGCTGCCAAGTACAAGGGTACTTTGAGTAATAACGCTATCCTAAAAATGTCCTTTACTGATGCATCTTTAATCTGCAAGCACTGCAGAGATGGCTGGACAGCCAAACCAGTCTCCAAGCGGGGGTGCGTTTCTTTCTGGTGCCAGACTGAGGCTGCTATGGAGAACATTTCAGAAACACTGAATATCCAAAAAAAGTTACTAAGAGCCGCAGGTGTCACAATACTCCAAAAGCAAAAGCTGCTTTACAGCCTTAAACCCAGGGAGGGAGGGTGGTGGAGGGATGGGGAGGTGGAGAGAGAGTAACCTCAGCTGCAGAGGGAAAGGGTGGGTCTACTATCACTACCATTTGCCAGGTTGAAGAAAATATGTTAACACCACATCTAAATAAAAATTTTAAGCCACAATAATTTCAACATTTTACCCCACCCATTTGTGGCCATGTGCAAAACCACTGCTTGGTTAACCACTGCTAACTTACAGTAAAACAGAGGAGTGGGATAGCAAACCAAAAAGATAACCTTCAAAATATATATAACTGTCAAGCAAATGTGCTGGCAAAGTGAGGAAAGAGGAGGAGAAAATGTTATTGGAGGTATTTAAGAAAGAAGCACATCTAAAATTCTCAGAGAATACAGATTCAAGAAAAACCACTGATAAAGTTCCTTTTTGGACAGGAAAAAAGATTCCCTGCGAAGCACTAAGAGTGGATTGACGTATGGCTTGCCAGATAAAGATATTCTGAGCAAACAAAACCGCATACAATGTCAGCAACAATAGGGAGATAAGAACCTCAGGCAGTGGCATCTTAACAGATGCTGTACTGCAAAAGCTACCTGCGCTGCGCTCCCATCCAGATGTACAGATACGATTTACCAGTGCTTCCCTGCAGGATAGCGTTCGGAAGGGCACTTGACAGAACGCTGTATGATTTGCCTGGTTCCTGGGATGTTATTCAGTGGCAAGGCCTGCATTTCCGAGCAGGCCCTGCAACCCGTGGCTTCCTACGGTATGTAAGGTCGACTTCAGCCCTGGAAAGTACCTTTCATACGGGCTTTCACATCCAGCACCAACTTACACATTGCCATGAAGGAAGTAGCTGTAAGAGACAGCTCTGAATTCTGAGTCTCTGTGAGACACAGAAATTACTAAATCAAGCCAAGCCACATGGATGAGAAGTCAGAGAGAGAGTGGAACTGGCTTTTGAGCCAACAGGTTTGCCATTACTCAGCTCCCATCAGCCCTGCTGGCTCTGGGATTTCTGCTTTTGTAACGTCAAGAAGGCACAACTGCAACTCAGACATTTCTCACAAAGCTGGAGCGCTGCACGTGAAAGCTAAATTCTTTGTTTCCGTTCTACGAAGGGATTTTCCCGCATTTCCAACATGGCAAAAGCTGTGAAGTTTTGCAAAAGCAGACAGCCAGCTGATTTACGTCGTGCAAACTCTATGCCCTCACTTTTTTCTTCAGTCACCTGCTTCAAAGGTTGTGTCAGCTGGTCAACCGCCCGGGTGAAATGTGTGTAGGGCACCATAACCTTGACAGAGCAAAAATCATCCCTGATGTAGTTTACACAGAGTGGCAGGCACCCATCTTTTACAGGGGATGGGTCTGGGCCAGTGCCTGAAACAAGGAAATTGCTGTTCTCCCAGGTAGTTCTGGCACCTGAAACAGAACTTGAAAAAGTGCTGAAGCATTTTTTCATAAGGTTGAGCTTCTTTCTAAAGGTTGCTTTCTAAATCCTGTTGGTTCTAATTATTTCCACCTGCCATCAGAATGAAAACCCAGAGATTTAGTCCCTCCGCGCCCACCTTTTCACTCCTGGCAAACTCTTGGCTGCCCAGGGACCTTGTTCAGAAGTCATTACTTTGGTTCTGTATTAACCAATACTTCATCTGGCTGCTCCCAGAGAAGAAGAATTTTAAATAATTCATTTTCTTCACAGCCAATTCGTTTTCAGTTTCCTTTCTTGATATCCAAAGGTGGCAGCCCCAGTACAGCCCTAGTGCAGGACCCGCCGTGTATGTTATTGGAGATGAAAGCTGTGAAGACAGCAGATGAGTGAAAGGACAGCTTTATCACTACTAGGCTGCCTGCCACATTCAGATTTGGCAGGAGTCCAGATAAAACTGTTGATTTTGGGTGGTTATCTTTGCTAACAACTCTCCTAAAGAGCGAGGCACGCGGGTCTGCCGGGGGAAATGCAGGACAGCCACATTGCCTGTCTGCTGCTGGCTGACTGGGCTGGCAACATCGACCTGAGAAAAAGGTTTACTTCAAAGTAAAGGCTTTTCAAAGCTTCAAAGGGAGTCCCTCAATTCCTAAAGGAGCATTTAAATCTACAGATGAATATTGCATTTAGCATTAACAATGTTACCTTGACCATCAGAGGACAACACAATGAAACAAGAGCAGGTCAGTCAATAGTTCTTTGCTAGCTCATTTTTCTTAATTTCTGAGTGTGATTCTGACTGACTATGATGATCTCCATAAATTACACTAAATCGGTACCTGTTTAAAGGACCAGTCCCAGTCAGATCATCCCATTTACTCCCTGGAGTCTGTAGCCACCCCTCCTCAGGTGCTATTTGTATTATGATACGTATTTCATTGAAGTTCCAGATTAAAACCAATATTGAATGTGTCTCATTTGACCGAGTCTTCACAACACAGGCTTTTATGGAAAGCATGGTTATGCAACCTTTACCCCAAAATAGTGCCAAACAGTAAACCACAAGTAGTTTCACTGGCTTTCCTTTGTTATTCCTGATTGCTCGTAATTGAAAATTTAGTCGTATCTGCATTCCTGGCTCCATCAATAAGCCACTCTATTTTTTTACTATTCTGAAGCACTCCCCAAGCTTCTCCTAATAATTTTGCTTGACCTTTATTAAAGACCAAGCATTAGCTGGCAATTAAGATTTGGCGATCCCTTTGGTGATCGAGGCTCAGTGATTTACTGTAAATTACAAATAGTTCAAATGTTTCATTATGTTTATTCTTTATACAAGCTCTGTGGCCAGGTAAGCACTGACACGACATTCACTGTTAAATGATCTCATTAAACTGCTTAATTTAAGTGGTGCAACACTTCACCTGCCACATTATCCAAGGACTCCTGCAATGCACATTAAACATTCAGCATCAATAGATGCTCTACTATAGTTCACCTTGTTGGGAGTGAAATTTCAGTCCCTGAACATAAGGTTGACTACCTGATGCTGTTTGTCAGAGACAATAAATAATGCAAATAGATACCCATGTAAAGTAAGAGGTTAAAGACATCAATAGCTTTCCCACAGAGTTTTGAAAGAGGTTCTCAAAAGACTTTAAATCATGAAAAAGTGCCACTAAAATGTAAAAAGTTAGAGAAAAGGAAGGAAGGTGCTGGATTTTTTCATTTCTTTATGAATGCAATGACTGAGAGACATGATCTCTTGAGAACTCTGAAGGCATGTGCCCCATTTTATTCACAATCCCAGAGCAAACGGAGGGGCAGTCACACAATCTCCCACCTCAGAGCTGCTTGTAGAGGTTTGTCTTTAGACATTTCACTCCTTACTTTCAGAGCTGAATGGAGTCAAGGTTGGATAATGCACCACATCATTTCACTTCATCCAATAAATAGCACATTGTCTCATGACTAAAGTGTAACACAGTATTTTTGTTAAAGGCACCTTTATGTCCAGACTCTGTTGGACGAGCGATTTCTACTGCAGGATGGATCAGGATCTGCTTTGTGCTAAGTGCTGGACCTACAGAGAATCCACAAACTAAACATTAAGGCATGAGGAAGAATAATAGGGGTATCTGAATTTTCCTGACTTACGTAGGTTTTGTTTTACACCTTTTAAATTGTTTCCCTCTCAAAATGAATGGTTCTAATATTTTCTTCCCCTGCCTTTATATAATATGATTCTTGACATCTGCTTCTGGACATCTCTTCAGAAGGATGAAGGGCTCCTAGCAATTGTGACGTAGCCTGTGAACATACCAGACTGCTCCCCAGACAGATTTAGGCTTCATCATATAGTATTAACCCCACATACGCAATGTGGTTTTTTGACTTAGAAGGTTGGATTAGCTTTTATTATCAGATGAGAAACAGTAAAGGTTTCAGTGTTACAGATGGAATGGCAGATGGGAAGTGAAAGCTTAATGTGAAGCAGCTCTGGATAAAAAACTATTAATCCACAAAATTCATATGTTCTTACGCAGGGAAACCTAGCAAAAACCACAGCAATATGACTAACCAGCGAGAGAAGTGTAAACTGCCCCAGCCCATTATCTGACAAATCATGGCATGAGGTCTGAAAGAAGGAAAAAAACCCCTCAAACATCTGATTTACTATTTCCTGGAAAAACAATCAGGTCTCTATAGGGGATGCAGAGAGGCAATGCCTTCCTAAAGATTATAAAGAATATTAATTTATAGCATCTCCACTATGAAAATGAAATGTACTCATACATGTATTTGATGAGGTAACATTTTCTGAGGTTTATAGCTCTAACATTCCATATTAAAAAAAAATTTACCTATAAGTCACTGTCATTGAAGCTGTAGCACTGAAAAACTCTTTTCACTTTTTGTTGAAGTGCATGGTGTGGAGAGGAAGCACATTTCCAGGAGTTCTGGTAATGGAATACTTTGACAGAAAGGGAAGCGAGCACAGCAGACGCCTGCCAAGCTGCTGAGAGCCCACCACGCACCTCTGAGAGCAGCTGCAATGGAGAAGCACGACCTTCAAGAATCTCCCCACCAAGAAACAAGCGCCTGGAATTTTTCCAGCTGAATGGCACTTGCTTAGAGTTTGAATGACTGCGAGACTACATTATTACAAAGAATCCATTAACAGCGAACGGGCTACAGTCTACTCAACAAATCCTGTGAGTGTTTACGGCCCTGTCTGTAGTAACTGAACCCACTTGCCCTTGTGGCTTAACTTGTTCCACAGAGAACTAAGAGCACCACAGGTCACGGCCTCAGCACTACACGATGTTTAGGGTGGTCCCAACATCACAGAAGGATAACTGGATACTAGTCTAGAATTATATAAGACCTTCAGCAATTCTTCTCTTATTTGTCTTACTTAATTCAAAATGCCATCACCTACCTCTCCTCTCATGGTCTTGCATTACTCTACTTTTCATCATCAGTGCAGCATTCCTCACTGGGAAAGTGAACCATAGGGAATAACAAGCTAGCTTTTCCCAAAACTCAAGGGACATATAGAGAACCACAAACTACCCCTCACAAGCAAGGATAATACGTCAAAACCATTAGGTGCCTTCCTATTGGACACCACAAGTGTTTAAAATCAGATGCAACACGAAATAATGTGATTTCTTAATTCAAACCCCCAAGTTCCAATATCAAGCAATCTCTGGGACTCGTGCTCCCCCTCATTCTTCCCCCAGATGTGTTGCATTTCACTGGCAGGGCTTAGAAACAGGCAACAGCAATAAAGCCTTTTGTCAGTTCTCACAAAATCCTTCCTAAGGTATATGCCCATGGGGTTTTTTCATCTTTCACTTCAGTGGGAATTTCTGTCTGAGTAGCAGCTTCAGGAAAGGACCCATACTTTGAGAGAGATCTTGTGGAAACCTGATCAGCAAAAGGCAGTAAAAGCATCTAAATATATTTCTTTTCTATGAATATTAAAAACATCTTGTGTCATCACTCATCAGAAAATCAACCAAAAGTTACCTCCCCTTTCATCAATTCATTTTGACATGCAGGGAAACAGAAGTCACAAGGAGAACCTCCTCTTCCCTTCTTCTTGATAATTCTTATAGTCTAAAATCAACAGTTTAAGGATGCTTCTTTCTGGGGAAGGTTGAGTCTTTTTGGGTGGGTTTTGGATTTGGTGTGGTGGGTTTTTCTTTGTTTTGTTTTGTTTTTTTGTGCAGACTATCTACTCTAGCACAGTGCAGTAAACCTTACAGAATGCAGCTGTGGGGCCTGGGTTATGTAAATCCAGAAGGAATATAATTTCACTTAAAAGCACAAGCCTTGTCATGTGGTGGTGTGTGAGTTCTTTGCCTGACAGCAGCTGAATAAAGCTATTCAGGCAACAGTTGGTGCTGAAGATATAATTGACTCCTAGCAACTTATTTGTCACTTCTACTATCATTATCCTCCACAGAAAAAGTACTAAAAAAAGGAAGACGAGAACATTTCACTGAATCTATATTCATACCCTTCTGAGACATCAAATCAACTGTTGATCAGAGCCCTGGGAGGGAGGAATCTCCATGCCCGGGGTTTGTTACCTGAGCTCCAGTACTTGCTGCTGCTTTACCCATCCTCTCTTGCAGGTGCCCCTTGTTGGAAACGGTGACTGAATAGAGCAGCCCCTGCTTCTTCCGTAAAAGTGACGAACCAGTGCTGCTACCCTGCTCACAGCCCCAGTCCCTCCTAGGCAAGCAGCAGTCACTGTAAGGTGATTGTCTCCTTGCCTAAAGTGCGGCTGTCAGACACCAGCCTCACCAAAAAGAGTCTTCTGCTGTAAGACAGAAAAAACTGCCTTTGTGACCTCTGCTTCTTGCAGCACAGCACAGACATGTCACCCCTTACATCCTTTAATATGGATTTCCTTTAGGAACAAACATGTACGTTCTTAAAATACTCATTGTACCTGATTGGGTAGTCGGCAGCACTGAGGTTAATGAAGAAATCCCATGGCCAGTCATTCATTTCCATTAAGTCCCTCATGGTCTGCAGGTAAGTGGACAGAAGACTCGCTCCTCCCCAGATAGTTGCCATTCTCCAAGAAGTGACTCTCACATTTGGGTACTGGTTGGCAAACTGGAGCACTTGCCGGTGCAAGTAATTGGATCGCTTTACAGAAGAAAAAAGTAATACATTCAAGTTACTCTGTCCAAAATTGTCCCTCCCTGTACTCACTAACCACCAACCCTACTTCTTGGCTCACTGAGTGTTGCCATCACTTTGCCCGCGCTACGGTGCACAAGCTTCTTTTGCTACATGCTAAGTTGGAAATGTACAGAGACCCCATTTTAATTCTTTTTATTACAACTACAGTAACCACTAATCAGTGTACCTAAGCTCTTAGTTATCATTTATCATCAGTAGATCTTGAAGGGCTTTTGTAAAGGAGGTTACTCCCTCCCTTTACAGCGTGAAGTAACTTGCCCAAGGCACCTGAGGTCAGGTCTCCATCCAGTGGGCCACCACTGTCAGTCTGCATCCACTTACCAATCACTGTTAACTAGATGTACCACAGACAGACACTGGCAGACATATGAGGAGAAATGAAGGCTGTTACATGGAGAAGATAACAAGAAAGAAAAAAAAAAAAGAGGCTCCGAACATAGATGGAGAGACAAAGTGGCAGGGACTGTATGCAGCAGAAGTAAAGAGAAGATGAAGAAGGTGACAAAGACGGGTAGACTGACAGATGGCGAGACAGGCAATTTATAACCAGTGATATATTACCTTGTCAACATGAATGTAATAAAAATGGTCTTTATGGTAAATAGCCTTAAACATGCGTTGGAGCTGCCGAGAAGCTCTGCCATGAACAACCAAGACAAATGCGATCCTGACTGGGTTGGCTGGCATGTATTCTACGGAGTCCTCATCCCACTGTACATTGTTGCTGGCTTTTCCTGTTCAAAAACAAAACACAAGACATCTCTGAGTGTATCCACAGGGCAGGGGTGCAGAGAGCAGTACACATTTCACCTCATCTCTTTCTTCAAAAAGTAGTTTCTAGGGAGAAGCGAGAACTCGCAAGGGGTGCCAGCCTGTGTGCCATCGAGGCCGTACCCCTCTCCTCCGTCACCGTAGAGGGTCACCCCCCCGGCAGCAGCCATGCCGGCCTTCCCCACGCAGCCCTGCCTGCACGCCTCCGCCTAGACACGGCTGTGTGAACACAGACACATCCCCAAATGTTTGTGGGTCAGACCAAGCCCTACCTGGGTGTGCACATGTGTATCTTCAAAGAAATCACCTCAGAGTCTCTAGGCACTGTTCAAAGTGTTCAAAAAAAGGCCAAGGCCAACCTCCCCCCTGCTCCCCCAGCAACGAAAGTCCCAGTTTACCAACAGATGCTCATTCCCAGGATCCGCACAGCTCTGCTGAGAACCTGGTGACGCTCTGCTACTCAACTGCTGCTGAGGATTCTCCCGACTGACAGCATTTATTTGTAACAGCAGAGGCATCCCGGAACATTTAAATGGCAGCCTGCATATCTTCACTTCTTCATGGAGGAGAGGGGCTCTTACAACCCTATTTAAAATTTCTGTTCACTTTTATTTTAAGGGGGGAACTTCTGGTCTCCAATTTCTACGTCAAACAGCGCAGCATAAGGTTAAGACAGGACATACTGATTAACTGAAGAGCTGGAGAGACATTTTTACTCAGGAGTTCTAAGAGTTTTGGGTTTGGTTTGTGTAACAGCTCTTCAACTCAAAAACCCGAACACAGTGTAAGAAAAAAAGAATTTTATCCAAAAATTGACATTCATTCTTCACTTAACCTCAAGTGTTCTGATCTTATAAGGACTTTTCTCAACAAAAATGATTTAGGAAGAACCTGAAATTTTGAATATTAGCAGAACAAGGAAGAAAAATGCCTCAAAGCTCCAAAATCCCCTCCTGCCTCAACTTTCCTCTTGCATATTTTAGCTTTTTAAATTTTTTTCAAATAAAAGGCAGTATCATTGTCTCAAAAGTTACTTAGTCCCTTGTCCCTTCCCCTCCCACTACAATTTTTCAAAGTCCTGAGTTGTTACTCTGGTTTATTTCCTCTAAAAGGTAAATCTATTTGACAACCTTGAAACATCTGAACTTCTGATACTGAAAATACATATTTAAATACTGGAAATGCATGTGAACATGGGCAGGACTCAAACATTCATTTCCCACCAGGAGTAAAGGTTTGGAAATGGCCACTCATGAGCTGAACCAGCAACGTGCAGCAATGGTAATCATGTGTGAGAACACCAACACACCTAACTTCAACCACACGCAACACTCTGGCCCAGCAGGATACTTCAAACGCAACGCATGCCTAGGTTCTAAATGAACAGCCAGCTCAGTAAACTCCCCAGCCAGGCTAGCAACCACAGGCAGGACAGGACTTGAGCCTGTGGTGTTTGAAAGCGGGGTCTCGCCTGCCCTCCCAGGAGAACAACGTAATTGGGTTTTACACTCTGTTATGGGAACTACTAGTCACCTGTAGTTTTTCCTCACCTTCCCAACAAACGCCTGGTGAGACAGGTAAATGTCCACATGAGTGAGAGACAAATTGATGCCATTTAGCAGATTCCAGGTGTCTAGGGCAGATATTCATACTACTAGAGGTTAGAATTTCCCGACCAACTGGAATTTGAAGGGGACTGAGGACAAGACCCCCAGCAAACTTGGGAGTGTAGAGATGAATCTTCTAACATCTGTCAAAACTCTCAGGTTTGAAAGAAGCATGAAACCCTGAGGAGCTCGTAGCTCAACCATCCGCTTTCCAACTTGTCATGGATCCTGTTGGTTCCTAAGCACATGGAGGAGTGCACCTGGATAAGTCATACCTGGTTTCTGTACCAGTGCCTTTTGGGATGCCCCCATTCTCCTCCCACCTCCAGGTACCCACCACCTCAAGACTCCTTTTGCAGACAGCGGGGACACAACAGGCTTGCACGAGGTTGCGGGATGGACTCGAGGGTGCACCTGGGCACAGTTATCAGGTAACAGCCACGAAGCTCGCTGCGCCTCCCAGAACATCTCTGTCAGCTGTTCAACCATGCTCAAATGGTTTAATAAATCAAATCAGCCTGTCTGATTTGGTACAAGGAACAAGAAAGAACACACTTGCCAAGTGTGGAAAGGGAGTAAGTGTGAGGGAAAGACACTCCTTCCCAGGTTTTGGAAGATGAAAACGTATGTTGGTAAAAGTAAACCAAAAGCTTTCTTTTTCTAAACGCATCAGTTACAAAACAGAAGTTGGACACAGAAAAAAGGCCTTGCCTAATACTTACTGTTGCATCTCCTCCTTACTAAAGGGAGTAGTGTAAACTTAGGAAAAAACAGACCAACTGAAAGCTTGCAGAGCACTGCTTCAGGTTACCTAAACAATTTGATCCCCTTAATTGTACCAAAATGCCCCTGAGTAACTGCAACACTCCTTTTAGACAACCATGAGAGAGATCACGCTGCACTGGGAGCAGCACGTCCCAGAAAGGGATGGTGTCGACATCTCCCATGACCCTCCCTTTAAGTCTCTCCTCCTCAGCAGGGCTTCCCCAGCACACTTGCGTTAAGCTGGAATCTGTTCTTTCCATCCTGGAGGTCCAGGGAAGTTGTATGTGTAAGAGGTGAACCCAGTCTCTGGAATAAGGCTCTCTGCTGGACTATCTAAGCGGCTAAAAGGCAGTTACGTGCCTGTCTAGCAATATACAGATACTGAACACCAAAGAGCCTACAAAGTCTCAGAGGCTCACTGCCCCACGTAAAGACCCTTATCTCTGTGCACCCCATCCAGGAACATCTGTCTGCAGTAGTATTGCTCATAAATTAATGCAACTTTATTGCCCCCCCTTGTATTCAGATTACCCATGAGGAAACTTCTAGCCCCATGAGTCATTCTTAACTTTACATGGGACACCAACAACTTAAATGGCATTTCTTTTAAAAGACAATCCACCACTAATTCAATAAAACTCAGATGCACAGCATGAAAAGATTAGAAAACAGCTTAAATGTAATTTCTTCTATCGTTTTCAGTTTGTTTGTTATGGCCATTGGCCTATGCTCAGTTCCACTGTTCGTCCTGCACAGCTGATGAGCTTCCCAACGCGTGTGCTTCGGGCTTCTGCACAGTGACTGGGACGGAAAGGGAGGGTGAAAAAAAGAAAACGTGCTTGCAAGGAGAGCTGACAGGGAAATGAAGGGCAATTGCAAATGTTAAAACAACCCATTTTTCTTTTAAACTGCTTTGATTTCAAGCTGATGATGTCCCATCAGTGGACTCAAATATTTTTAGTGGTTTTCATTACATTTTTGGATACCTCTCTTCTGAAATTAGTGGCTTTCTGCAATGATATGTAGAAGGTGAGGGGAATTTAAAACAGCTATATTGTAGGTCTTTTATTTTAAACTAACTTGCGTTCAATACCCACACTATCGTTTATCTAGCCATTACTGAGAGCAAAATCCTCCCGAATTTTCACCTGAAATGCCACCTCACTTCATCAGGTTTCTCTAATAAATTCCTGTAGTGATTTATTTTACTCTCTACTGTTTTCCTACTCTAACCTCTTTTTCCACATGCTCCTTCTTTCCTTCTCTTTTAGGTTTAGGTTTTTATCGTCCCATTTTCCACCTGCATACTATTATGGCGTCTTTAATCCTATTCTTAGCTGCCTGGAATTTCATGAAGGTAATAATGTGGTGGGGTTTTTTTTTTCATCAATCATAGTATCTATCACTTCTGCTGTACACTATCACTTTCCTGGCTCTAGCCCGTGGCTAATGAGCACCCTCTATTTTGCAGACCACTCCACTGATAAAGAACCAGCCTGGTTTGCAAACACTATGAAAGGGACAGGAAAAACTCAATTGAGTATCTGCTCACTAAAAGTTACAGTAGAACTTCACAGCTGTATGAACAATGTCAGGATTCAAATAGCTGTAGCCACTGCATTTCTGCAAAACCTGTTTGTACCACACTCTTGCCCATCACGTTAATGCCCACATACTAATGCCCTGGCTTATGTAGGAGTGCGTCCCCTTCTGTGTGTTAGGACAGAAGACACAGAAGATGCACCAGATGACTCCACCTAACACCATACCATTCAGCAGTAATAAGAATCTAACAGGATTTTAAGGCAGCACTTGCATTTAATAGTTACTTCAGTGCCATTACTACTTGCCATTTGCCACATGCACTAACGCTCACTTGGTGCTAATTCAAGTGGCCTCCACCCCCAGCCACTTCAGCCCAGCAAAAAGCACTTGCCAACATCACCTTTCTCCCCCGGGTCCCAAACTGCCCTTGACAGTATTTTCACCTCTGTTCATTTTTCCCCTTCTCACGCACCAGGCACAGAGGAGTTGGGGCAGCTGCCTCCCCGTGTGGCACCCCCTGAACTCAGCCTCCACGAACTGCTGGGTTTGGCTGGGGTACCATTCATCTTCTCCACAGCAGTTGGTGGGGGGCTGCGTTTTGGATTAGTGCTGGGAACAGTGTTGATAACATAGGGATGTTTTGGTTACTGCTGAGCAGTGCTTACACAGAGTCAAGGCTTTTGCTGTTACTCACCCCACCCCACCAGCGAGGAGGATGGGGGACACAAGAAGTTGGGAGAGGACACAGCCAGGACAGCTGACTGACCCCAACTGACCAAAGGGATATTCCACACCATATGACATCATGCTCAGCGTATAGAGCTGGGGGAGGGAAAGGGGTGACCCCCCAGAGTGATGACATTTGTCTTCCCAAGTCACCATTACGCATGACAGAGCCCTGCTTTCCTGGGGATGGCTGAACACCTGCCTGCCCATGGGAGTGGGGAGGAATCCCTTGTTTTGCTTTGTTTGTGTGCAGGCTTCTGCTTTACCTGTTACATTGTCTTTATCTCAACCCACGAGTTCTCTCACTTCAACTCTGTTCATTCTCTCTCACATGCCACCAGCATGGTGTGAGTGAGCGGCTGTGTGGTGCTTAGTTGCTTGCTGGGGTTAAACCATGACAACTTACCACCTCCTCATGTGCCATCATCTGCTTTTCCAAGAAAAATGAGTCAAGTCAACACAGGAGGATTCCCATCTTCTCCTCCTGCACCAGTCACTTGGGGCAGTCTCCGTGGGGCTGGAACTTCACCCCATCTCACCTAGGAAGCTTCTCTGAGTGTGGCCATTGCCTGTCAAGTGAACTTTCTATGCATTTAGGGAATTTCCTTTTTCTAGGATAACTTAAGCCGATAGGTGTTTCATAAAATGTAATAAAGAGCCCACAATGTTAATACAACGTAAAACAACAGTGGTGAAGAATACTATGTTACAGTCACATCTTGGGAGCACAGCTCAAGCCTTGGAAATACCTTTGCACATACGAGTGAGTAGGGAGAGAGAATGGCGTGTCCTCTTTAAGGCCATTTGGCACAGATGGAATAGTATCTCTGGCCTGGAAGCAGCAGGTCTTGTCTTTAACTTCCTCAAAATTGGCTGTTCCATTACGCAATGGGTGGGTTAGAAGAGGAACTTCTCATGTTGCCTTGCTTCAAAGGAACTGCCATATGGACCTCAACAGAAGTGCCAGCACTCACCCAGCTCATAACAAACATTTTCTGGTCCTTGTTTAAAGCATATTTATTTTGCTGTCCTACACTGAAAACAAAAGGTGTTCTGTGACCAAACGCCTCTCACAAACTTATTGAGAAAAGCGCAAGTTGCTCTTCTGGCTTCCTGCTCAAAGCGTGACAGGACCGACAGCAACGCTGTTAGCAGGAAAACCCATACTGATTTTATCATAGAATCACAGAAGGGTTTGGGTTGAAAGGGACCTTAAAGACCATCTAGTTCCAACCCCCCTGCCATGGGCAGGGACACCTTCCACTAGACCAGGTTGCTCCAAGCCTCATCCAGCCTGGCCTTGGACACTCCCAGGGATGGGGCATCCACAGCTTCTCTGGGCAACCTGTCCCAGTGCATCCCCACCCTCCCCGGGAAGAACTTCTTCCTGATATCCAATCTAAACCTCCCCACTTTCAATTTAAACCCGTTACCCCTTGTCCTGTCACTACAGGCCCTTGTTAAAAGTCCCCCCCAGCTCCCTTGTAGCCCCTTCAGGTACTGGAAGGTGCTATAAGGTCTCCCCAGAGCCTTCTCTACTCCAGGCTGAACAAGCCCATTTTTGCAGACAACAGGAGAATCTCAGTTCTAGTGCAATTTCAACTTACACTTTCTAGAGCCCAGAAAAATAACCATAATTAGGAGTTTAATCTTCAACTATTGCAGTATTACTGAATGCCAGAATAATACACATAGTGCAATCATTTCCGTATTTGTTGTGGTGCCACCATTACGCTCGATCATCCACAAATATAACTTGGAGGCAACCTGCTAATCTTTTGCTTCTGTTGCTAATTAATGAGATCATCAGACTTCCCTAGCAGCACAAAGCAATGTTTTTGTTAATTTTGTGAGCTGTATTATTTTTTGTAAACCGATCCATCAACTCCTACTCTCAGCTTGGTATTGTCCTGGCCATCCAACAGAACAGCTCTGCGCAGAGATACCTGTATGCTGCTGACCTCACCTGAACCCAGCTGCCTGTGTGTACTCTGCCCTGACAGCACGAATCAGTGGGTAGAGGGCATCAGAGGAGTTATTGCTGTGTAGTTCAGCACACTATTTACTGCTATTATGTCCATAAATGCAATCAGATGCCCTTTCATTACAGCAGGAGTACTAGCCGTAATCACCCCGAAGAGGCAGAGCTCTGCAGTCCCAACTTAAACTCACAGAGCAGCCCCATTCCCTTCAACGGGACCATTTCTGCAACAGCCAGCTGGGTGGTAGTTGCCGAACTCGGATTTCCACTCCAAACTCCTCTTTCCAATTGCTCACAACTCATAACAACACAGCAAGTTGAAAATTTCCAAGCTTGGCTTCCATCTGAAAATGTTTTCCATTGTGGTTTGAGCAAAAACAGTTTTGCCTTGTTCAAATGGTGACAAGACTAAATAAAAAAAGAACCCAAAACCCCACTCCTTCATTTAGAAACGCCAATTTTTGTAACAGACCTAGTAATAAAAGTACTTGGAGTTATATAAAAGCAACAAAAAACTTCACTGAGCAATTACCAGTGAGCCGTCAGGACCCGATGAGAAGTCTTTGTCTGAGGGCTTGATAATGGCAACAGATAGCTGGACGTATCCAGAACTCTTGCTGGAGTTAAGGCCCAGTGATCCACTGCAGCAAGTGCCTCATTTGCCACCAGGCTCGGGTGGGGACGTTCTGTCTTCCCAGAGCACCCTCCAGCGATGACATCTTGCACGGGCAAGGGAACTTTGGAATCACAGCGTGTGTTAACCATACTTAGATGAAGAAACAAGTTTTCTAGGTTCTGGCATAGGAAAAATATCTTTAACAACATTAATGCCGACTTTGGGATGTCAATTTCACCTCCAGTCTAGGAAATCATTAATTTGTTTCCATGGTGGCCCTCACAGACATTTTTAGCTTAAGATTTTAGGTGAGAAGTGATTTTTTTTAGAAAGAATTATTATTACTATTTATACGTAAAATGCCCACATTCACATCATACAAGGGCCATCTGTCCAATAAGGGTATTCACCAAAAAGTGGGTTGTGCAGCACATGCAAAGTTGGCGAACATGTGTGCTGACTACCAACCGGGCTCGCAGAGCTCCGTGTGTCCCAGACATGTCCCGCTGGCTGCGAAGCCACTGCCTGCCTCCCTGTGTCTCTACAAAGCCGCATGAGCTGGTGGTGTTCAGCATCTCGGGGGATCGGCACCGTGGCGTGCCAGCTGAACAGAGCACATCCACCGCCCAGGTCACCGAGGGGCTGGGTTTCACCTCCAGCAAAACGAACCAAGAGCCTGGTGAAGATAATTGACATGACATACGTGTGGCTTCTTTTAGTGGGTTTTAACTTGCTCAGCAGAGTAGAAGAGGTGAAATCAGTGGAGAAGATCTTCTGTGCAGCTGTCCCCAGGGATCTGAGAGGGATGCTCACGGTTTACAGAATGAAGTGTTGATAGTTATGTTCCGTAGATTTCCTTAAAATTGCTGTTACCCATACTTTTTATCTGGGAGTTTGCACGGAGCGCTTTGGATAAAATTTCAGAAATCACGCTGCTATTGAAAACTGGATATTCATTTTTTCTTTCCCACTAATCTTTCATCTCAAGAACCCCACTCGAGTATCTTTCATTCTCAGACTCTACCATGAATTACAGCAGCAATTTATGATCCTCTCTTAAGTTCATATGATCAAGTAACCCATAAGCAAAAATCAATGCAAGGTAGGCAGGAAGCAGCGAGCCATAATGTACAAGCACTCACCAACTAGTCCATTTAACATTAAAGAGACAAATTTCAGTAATGTTCTTCCCATGCTGAGCAGAAGCCCTAGCTTGGAACAAAGGGGCTGCTAATGAGGGCATTCTGCGTCTGCTTTAATCATTTCAGAGGGTGACAGTATAAACTTAGGGCAGTCAGAAGAGAAGAGCCACTGTCTTACAGCTGGACAATTCCCCTCAGGAGTTCACTGGAAGTTTCTCTACAGCGAGCCTGTGAACTGATGAGCACCTCTGCATCCCTGCAGAATTTCACATAAAAGGGAAACTCACTTTCATTACAGATTCTAGTTGAGTTCTGCTGCAAACCCCGTGATGGAGAGATTTCTACCTTGTCTACGAACAGAAAAATGAAGTGCACGGAAGAAGGACCATAGGGTGATAGAGGACACGTAGAGATGTTTCATATTGACAGCTGGATCATAAGAGGATGAATTGTTTCTATCTTTTCCCAGGGAGAAAAAAAAAAGAACATAATTTTCTGTTTTAGAATTTGAAAGAAAACGTGTCCATCCCAGCTCTGCCATCCTCCTGTTATAGCTATTTAACATTTCGGCTGCAGGCACCACTTCCAAGAATCACTCAAGAACTCGCTGGGGCAGGTGTCCAGCAAGACAACCTGCAGCAGAAAACTTTGTGTCATGATTCGAAGGATTCACAGCAAGTGAAGAATTTAAGAACCTTGAGAACGAAGACAGAAACTTTCTGTATCACAAAATCCGTGAGAGCAGCTGGATAACACAGGAGTGTTCAAAATCAATCTCAGAACAGGATTCAGGTGCATGTGTGCTTGTGCGTGCGCTGCGACAGCACCTTCGATCCACTAAACTTCAAACAAAACCAGGGAGCATTCGGTTTGAAGCAGCGTGTCACATTCAAACAAAAACTTAATTCTGTCTTGCAATCAGTCTTGAGTAGTTACTGAAACCATTTTTATGATCTGCAGATGACCGACTAATTATCAGATACCGCTATCCTGCACTTGCAACATGCACTAAACTTGATTTATTACGATACTTATCTAGGCAGGCCAATAATCTCAGTAACAAGCTTGCTTTTCTGACTATTCTAATTATAAAAATGGTAGCATTCCCGGGAGACAAATCTCAATTATTTGTAGCTTTGCTGGAGTGTGTTAGCCAAGCATTTTCTCCCTTTTCCCACTGACTCTCATGAATAAATAACACTCAAAAGGAACAGTAAAGTAATTAATGTTGAATTAGGATGAATTTCCTAATAACAATATTTATCATCAATTAACAGCCAATTAGTGCATCATGATCAGTGTTATTAGGGTGAATACAGAATGCTTTCTAAATCAGTGTTAGGTTATTTTTACTATATTCAGTGACATTACTGAACTTCAGAAAGGTAATATAAAGCAGACCCAACAAGAGACGCAAATATTCCTTGCAAAGACTATTTACTCCTCTTGCACCTTATACCCTAATTCGACTTAACATTTAGGATGTAACACTCTTGGAAGCCACAAAAAGAGAAAGACCACCATTTACAGGTACCACTACTGCCCTAAGAGAATGCTCTAATAAAAGAGCTTTTTCCATCGTGGCTCTGGGGACTAACCAGCAGCCCATGCAGAGTGGGACCCTCAGCTCAGAGTCAAACCTTGTGGAGATCAGCCAGCTAATCACCAAAACCAGGAGTAATTCCTGAATGCGCCAGTTCTGTGACAATACATGCAAGGCAAAAGAAAAAAAAAAGCAGTCCTGTCTGGTATGGGTAACACATAAGGTGTAAAGGTGTTCTGAACGTGGGGAGCCACCCTCCTCTCCCAGCGAGCTCGCTGCAGGGCAAGACACTTCATTCAGGTCTTGTGGGCCAAGAGCTGGCTCCCACCCAGCAGTGACTACAGTCAGGGACACCTCGTGCTCATTAGGAGCGAAAGGTTACAGAAGGAAAAAAAGGAGTGAAAGGGATCAAGATGAGGCATGTGTTTAGATATCTAACCTACCACTGACTGTTGCTAAGGATGCTCCTTTCAACAGTCCCGAACTGATGAGAACAGAAATTTGTCAAGACAAGATAAATCATCCCACCACTCCCAAAAAAACTGATGACACAAACCCAGACTGAAGCTGAAGCATTTATAAAACCTCATCCACTACTTGCATTTTCTGGACACAGCTGCAGCCACGCCAACAGCACTCTGGCTCCTACAAAACCAGCAACGCAGCGCCAGGAGGTACCCCGTTCCTCTGGGCAGCTCCTTGAGCTGGTGCCCACTGTGGGCCACTGGCCACCAGCTCATCCTTCTTGGAAAGCCCCTGCCAGGGTCGGAGACGGAGCAGCTCCTCCAATCAGTAACAGTGGTGGGATTCCCCTGCCCGAAGGCAGCAACATAATTCAGGTGCCTAATTTAACACATCGACCCCTCCAAACAGTCCATGGAGACAGAAGGAGTCTCCTGAGGTTGTTCAAACGATGGCAGTAGATGGCCAAAGGGCAACAAGGCTGCCTTGCAAGGCTCCCTTCTGCTGACACTCGGGCAGTAGTGGTGGCCTGTATGGACGTCAGTGTCCTCCTGCTGCAGCAGAGCTGCTGCCTGGGGTGATGGCAGCCCAAAGGAAGCCCAGAGTGCTCCCAGGTCCTGCAGTTTGCCCTAAAGGCACCTAAATTAGACAACTGACTACTGATTTAGGTGAATTACACATCAGAGGATGCCAGTCCTCTCGCTGCAGATGGATTACATCCCAACTTGGGCACCAACGACTGCCATCCATGCCAAAAACAACATTTGGCTTTGGAGCCAGCTCTTCTCTACACTGAAGTTCTTTGATGTCTTCCCTCAGAGGAAACCTTTAGATTTCTTGTGCAGGGCAAGAAGAAAACATAGAAAATGTCTTTATTTCAGTTCAGACTTCCTCTTCTGCCTCAAATCATCAGCATGCTTAATCCTCCAAGGAACAGGCACTTGAAAGTTACTACAGAGGAACCAAGGCGTACATTAAAGGAACAATTATCAACACAGCAAATCCCAAGCACGGCAGCAATAGAGCTCTGTCAAGGCTCATGCTTCAAATGAGCATTGGAAACAGCCTTTGCTGATTCCAGGGCCTCTTTGTACGTTCTGCAGGGTGTTTGGAGACTGGCACATCTGTAACCTTTACTCCATCTCCTCCTGTCATGCTCACAGCACAGATAATCAATAAGGAGTGAGAACATAAGCAATTACATAGTTAAAATAAGTCTCGACTTCACATAACCTCCCAGGAGATATTTATGTACTGCTGAGACTACTAAGAAATGAATAGGTAGATAAAAGCATGTTTGTTACCTGCCTGATCAATGTCTTCCCATTCTGCTCTACAGTGCTGTCATCTTTCAAGCCCTGTGTAAAGTATCTTTTCCCCAGGTATTCTTAAGCAATGAACAGTTAATCATTATAATCAGTTGGTGTAAGGCCAGGACTAAGTTAATTTATACCATATGATGATCTGGTCTGCTAACTCCAAATGAATCCTTCCTTTGAGGTTCCCATTACATCTGTCTCCTATTTTTTGAATGCAGAATTGGAAGGACAGAGACTGCCTTTATTCTGTGCCCAAGATAATTACAAACCTAACGTAGGAAACAGACCAAAACAGTCAAGACTTTCACAGGTATTTTACGTGGCTCGTTGGAAAAGCTCTAGTTGGGTACTGAGAATACAGACCGACACCAGCAGCAGCGAAGACAAACCCTGTGTGCCGTCCGTGTGCTGTACAACGCAGTTTAGCCTTACCGTGTAGCTGACACTAGCTGCACTACAAGTGAAATCCATCGGAATTCCACACTGGAGTCAAAAGAGAGAGAAGAGATACCTAGCACCTGTCTGGGCAGGTTCACTCCAACGCTGTCAGGCTTTACTTCCTCCCCATCCCTTTGAGTTCAGCTTTACGGATTTCAGAAGCTGCAGGGCTGGGACACAGCTGAGCGCCTCTGAGAATCGCCCACTGCGGCAACAGAACGCGCGCGAGGCAGACCCACGCACGGGTAGGTACCGTAAACACGTACACGCCTTCTGTGTGCGTGCACACGCGGTACACACCGACAGGTTCCGTGAGCAATGATCGGAGTGGAAACTTTTAAACTAAACCACCACACCTAAGAAACTAGCTTCCCACAGAAACAAATGAAGCTTCTGGATTCAGAGTACACGCTTCCCAGCATGCAAGCTGACAGGTAACTACTGCCAAATATCCCTCATGTCAAAGGATACTGGTAAGCAATGGTTTTCCCAAATTACCCAAGAGAGCGAGGTGCCAAAAGTGACCGTTCTGTTTCTGTAGGCTTTCCCCTGCGGCACCCCCGAATTCGCCTGTTCTCTGCTCGGCAAAGCCAGCACGACACGTGGCCACTAGCTCCGGCGTCAGCAGACTTGCTCCCAGCTCTGCGGTTCCCAAGGCTCGGCTCAGCTGGTATTCCCAGCAAGACGAGGCCACTTCCATCCCCCGCGCTGCAAGTTCCCCGGTTTATCGCCCACTGCTAGGGGCTCCTCAGGTGACAAAGTCCTTCCCACGAGCACAAGTGGGAACCGTCAGACAGGAATTAGAGCACTACATCCTGCTCAAAGATCTGTGTCTTCCCTCAATATTGGCATTAGTCTACGTGATCGTTTTACTTTTCTCTGTATTATGTGCATTAAATGAGCTAATTCTGTGCAGCTTAAATTTCTAAAAAGGTACATAACCTTACCTTGTCTACCTCACACTCCCTATATAAAGTACTTCTCATTTGTCCATCTGAATAGTAACACACAAATTATTTTATCACTGATCAGTTCTGGTAGCTCAAAAAAGCTTGCTACCACGTGTACTAGCGAAAGGATGAGTGTGAACAATTTTACCTAACAGAAGGAAAAGAGGACCAATCTTCTCTTAGTGTATTACTTTTCAGGTGGAGGAATGCAACTTAATTACATGGTGACATTTCCAACAGCAGGAAGATTCTACTGTAAGCAATTAACACTGGTGCCTTTGGCAGACTTCAAAAGATTAGTTATATGGTATGCTGTTACAATAATGTTTGAATAATAAATGACACGGCACTACTTCAGCTAGATTCTAACTTATATGGACAGGTCAAAACACAGGAGAAAGAGATGGGTATTAGTTCTTGCACAGGCCACCCTTGTAGTGCAAAACTGTTCATTAACATGGAAAATGTTCAGGAGGTAAATATGCGTATTTTTAGAAAAAACAAGCACTAGTGACAACAGCACTCTAGATCTAACTAAAATGGAGAATTTCGGTCTGTGCATTCCATATTACAACTTACATCTCTCTTCCTAGATATGGGAAACGTAGAGCTGGTCTCTCCTTCCTGGCTAGAATGCTTTCCAGAAGCTGCTTCTGATCAAGAGGGATTAGTAAAGATGGTTTCAGAAGAAAAACCATCAGGCATTAATCCTCTAAAGACTTCATAGCCAACATATCTTTAATACAATCCCTCTAATCCAATTAGGGTGCCTTGAAAATCATATCTTGAATTCCATGCTTCATTGTGACCGGTTCTGTGCGAGTGAAACATCCATTTTCAGGACAGCCGCTAAATGCCTTCTCCGCTCCCAGCCCCTGCTGCAAGCAAGCCCCAGCCCTGCCCCTCCACAGGCTGCCTCCAGCCCTGCAAGCGTGTCGGCAGCAAACACGTGTGCCCCCACATCAGTCAGGGCCAGCAATTTCAAAAGCCAGCTCGCCACACCGAGGAGAGATTTTAGATATTAAATTCTCTTTCATTCATAAACATAGATCATTAAATGCGCCTGAGAAGCTGCAATTTTCGGTCCCCACTGCACACCTGCATATCCGTTATCTGGAACCATCGCTAAGAAGAGTAAGTGGCCTGCAGCCCCAGCAGGCGGGTATGGCCTTTGGACATTCATCCTTTTGAACCAACAGGGAAACAATCCCGAATGCAATGGTTTGCAAGCAAGGAACAAATTACTACTTGTCAACTGAGCCTGATTTTTAAAACGTTCTCATCAAAATTATTTGGGTTGGTCTTCTCAAGGATGTATATTCACACTTACATTTATGGGCAAAGAATAGAAAGAACCAGTGTAGTCTTGTTGCTAAAATAAAGGACTTTCACTCCATTACTTCATCATGGTATAAAAAAATCCCATTAACATACCACTAGAGGAAAACAAAGGAAAATCAGATTGCTGGCAACGGAAAACGTTCAACAAAAGCAAAATAAAGTGATTTTTCTGTGTTTCACTAGACATTTAAGTTTTGCTGTTAAAAAACTCAATGTGCAGAAAATGTCATTTCATCGACTAAATAAGTTACTGGCTTCTGTTAAAAGCATCTGGGGAGAATTTGTATGTGACATATACTCTTACAATAATACCATAATTTATAAACCAGGGTTACGAATTTCTCTCAGATTTTAACAAGGCTATGATGCCCTTGCACACCAATGAGCTGCTTAAACAGTAACTTGCAGAAGAGTCTGCTCCATACTGCAAAAGATTAATATCTGTGCAATGTTTAAAATAAAAAAAAAAAAGAATGCTGACCTTTTACAGACTAAAATAATAATGGACATTATTTCTAAAATGATTTTAGCTCTGTTCCTCGGAGCCTGTCTTCCCATTCCGCAACCCTCCCTTTCACACCAGCAGTCAGAGGCACCAAACTGGGCACCACGCACTTGCCATTTACTGCGGGGGGGCTGATCCTGCCCTTTTAACGCTGCTGTCCATGTGCAGGCAAGGTGTTAGCAGGGCCTTGGCTTCAGGGAGGCTCTGCTCGTGCACAGCATATCCCACACCACCGAACTTGAGGAGTTTGGCAGAAGTGAGCATGATGTATTGGCATGGACTCCCGGGAATAACTTAACGGTGCAGCATACTATGAGACGGGGCACATGTCCAAGTAGTTATGCATTTTAATTAGGTAAAGCGAGTGCTAAAAAATGCTTTGAAGCTCTTGATGTAACTCAGTGGCATTAGCTGTAAATATAATTTACTTTTTCCTGCCACCTGCTCACTCGCACGCAAACTATTTGACCACCCCTATTACAAGGGGAGGCTTAAAAAAAAAAAAGAAAAAGGGCAAAAAAAAGCAGCCTGCATTCAGATGTAAGTCAGTTCCCCCTTTTCTAAAAAGATGGGGCCCCAAACCAAACAAATTCATTCACAACTTGGCTTTTATGGTACAAGAGGACATAAAAATCACCAACTGGCAGCAAAAGTGCGAAGCAAAACGAATTTAGGAGATAAAAAAAGAGTGAAACACAAGAAACATCTCGCAGACTGTAAAATGGCACGTTTATCTAAAAAGGGAAAATAAGACATGTTGGCAGAGCAGTAGCAGCAGCGAGTCCCTGGCTGTGAGCTGGCTAACGCCTGCCATTAGTGCCAGCTCCTGGACTGCAGAGCAAGTGCTCCCAGCCCTCAGACTGCGTGACAGCAGCTACAGCCGCATGTGGAGCAGGCTAAGCCAGTCCTTCTCATAATTAATACCTGGAGCATCCTCAGGAAGAGCAGGATGAGGAGGTGGAGGGAGGAAGAGGCGGAGAAAAAGCCCCAGTGGGTTTGTTGTAAAAATAGTGAAATATTTCACTATCTGCAAGGGAAGGACGAGTAAGGAATCTAGTGCTAGCACCTCGTGGGCAAAAAGGTACAAAACCATGGCACTGGAGACCCAGGAATCTCTGAGGTCTCCAGTTCCAGCAAAGTCTCCAGTCACTATGGCAGCTGCTGCAAGCAAACTCGTCTGTGTGGCCGTGGCCTCGCAGGAACTCCTCTTTCTCATAGCTTAAAAGCTGAACCCCCCACCCCCGGATTATTTTTAATTGTAGCTAAGGACAGATAAAACTTTTTAAGGCAAGGACTTGTTAAGGAGTAGCATCAACAGAACTGCTGAATTCATTTCAGTCCATCTCCTGCTATGCAGCAGGAGTCACCCATCGGAAATCAATGGAGAACTGATGGTGTAAAATTAGTATCAAAAGAGAATTAGCATGTCTGAACCAAATTCTGCTCAGTTTGCTCATGTTCCAGCCCTGAATAATTCTGGATCTATATAAATGCAGATTAACTTTGAGCTTCCTTAAGAATCCCTCATTCTAGCTAAAAGAATCAAATACAACTGAGCTGCAATTTCCTTCAAATATAATTTCTTTTCCAGTATCTTTATTCTGACATTAAAAGAATAATGAAAAAATCTCTTCATATTAGTTCCCTAGACAGAATTGCTGGAAGGCCAACTGTTTATCCATACACACAGCACTCATTCTCTCCTCCTTCTGTGAGACTGACAGGGCAGAACCCATCACCTGGCCCCCACTAAACCCAAGCCATTTTTGAAGATCCTTCTCCTTGTGCCTCAGTGACATCTCCCTCCGGAAAACTGCTCCCTTCCAATCTGAGCACCTGGGTCCTGCCACACTCACGTGAAGTGTCAGAAGACTGACGATCTGATTAACACCATAAAAACCGTATGGGGCAAAGTAGCCTGTTGAGGATGCTTAGAAGAGTTTTCAGTGGTATATAACATATTTTTGCAAAAAAAAATGTTATTTTAGTGATTCCTTAGTGGATGCTGTACATGCCTCCTTTAACAACTCAGCTGGCTTTACTGTAACCTTACTTTAAAACATGCAGTTGAATTGTCTTCATATCTGGTCAGTTTAGCTATTTATTTCTAGAGTTAGGGAAAAAGTCTTCTCACATTGCAGAATCACAGAGTACCTTGAGTTGGAAGGGACTCGTAAGGATCATCGAGTCCAACTCCCTGCTTCTCGCAGAACTACCTAAAACTAAACCATATGACTAGGAGCATTGTCCAGATGCCAACATGAATCCAGTGCCAGCCTGCCTGTCTGTGGAACACACTGCAGCGTGCAGGCTGTGCTGCCTACTCAGCGATGGGGCGAAACTGCTTATTGAGAACCCTGCATCCACTTCTTAAGGTTAACAAGAAAGCATTTTATTTCCTACGAAAGCCAGGTTACTGTGTAACCATTCTGGTTTATCTGTGTTAAACAATCCCTTCCCTTTTTATGCTTACATCCAATTTAATGGCACTTTTTATCATCAACTGCGAGAAGCTTTTAACATTACCACCAAGGTTTGATATTAAAAGAAGATCAGAGAAAACACACCTCTAAGGCAGGACTGCAGAAAATCTCCTCAGAAGGAAACCTTGTAGAATATTTTAGAACAGGTTAAGTAAAAAGAAAGAGCAGTTTGCTTACCCTGAACTTACTGTCACAGTAATGCTGTCTTTTCCTTAATGTTTAATTTTAAATTTCTGGAATGACTCCTGATATAAGCTATGTCTTTTGACACCAATGCTTCCAGTTCAACAGGACAACTCATGGAGTTGAAGACAACATCCAAAATAGAATGACTGTTTGCTGCCAACCCTTCCACTAGAAAAAAAAAA
>NW_010248063.1:0-42423 GCF_000690775.1 Eurypyga helias
TCTGTGATTCTATGATTCTACTTTAGCTGGCTTGAGTAGTATAGCTGCTCTGAGTGTTAGTAGTAGTAAGGATACTTTTTCTCTTTAAACTTTTTGGACCACTTTAATCTGATTCACAGATAAATCCTCTATCATTTGTATTTGCAGCAAACTACATGTCTTTTAAAACTGAATTAGGCACAGTGCTGGCTAGTTTGTCTTGATAGCTTAATGAAGGAAAAAGAAAACTTCATGTCATCATGATGACTTTAAGACAACTTTTAAAAGTTTGTCACATGTTCAGAATTAATCTGATATGTGTCCAGCTCTGGAGCTCTCAGTAGAAGAAAGACATGGACCTGATGGAGCGGGTCCAGAGGATTGCCATGGAAATGATCAGAGGGCTGGAGCACCTCTCCTGTGATGAAAGGCTGAGAGAGTTGGGCTTGTTCAGCCTGGAGAAGAGAACGCTCTGGGGAGACCTTATTGCAGCCTTCCAGTACCTGAAGGGGGCCTACAAGGAACCTGGGGTGGGGGACTTTTTAGTACTTAAAGGATGCCTATAAGAATGATGTGTGCAAACTTTTTAATAGGGTCTGTAGCGACAGATCAAGGAGTAATGGTTTTAAGCAAAAGAGAGGAGATTTAGAATAGATATTAGGAAGAAGTTTTTTACAATGAAGGTGCTGAAACACTGGTACAGGTTGCCCAGAGAGGTGATAGAAGCCCTGTCCTTAGAAACATTCAAGGTCCAGCTAGACAGGGCTCTGAGGAACCTAATCTACTTGAAGGTGTCCCTCCTCAGTGCAGGAGGTTTGGAACTAGATGATCTGTAAGGTCTCTTATTATTATTCTATGGTTCTATGATATGTGTCTAAGATATGATAAGAAGTAACTTTATCTTATTTTATTCGGAAGAAAAGAAATCGGACATCACGAGAACTTACGCTTTGATTTCAACAGCTAATAGACCTAGAAACCAAAAAAAATGGCAAACTATCACAGCAATATGAAAAATTAGTGTGCTGATGTGATAAAAGGTTCTCTGCAGAGAATACTGTCATGGGAGATTTTTATTTTAAAAAGGAGATGGGAAGAAAATGGTCATGGAAAAACAATTTTCATGCTTACACAATCATATAATCAGAGTGCACCCAAAACCCGAAGTAAATACAACATTGCTATCACAGAACATTATTGAGTAGTTTATTCTCAATTTAATATAGTAAATGCAAAATAACAATAACGTTTTATTGTTAGCTTACAATGGCAATATAATAAATCTGATAAAATAATTTGAAAATGTCACTTCCCTGTTGTTATTTTCTTCAGATGAAATATAATGGAAGTGATAGCATTTATCTACACAGCGATGCAGTAAAATGGAGAAGTAACCACTGGCAAGCGGTTTAATTCTTCAGGTGAAGAAAGAAAGGGAATTTGCTGCTTAGAAACAATGGGGAATAAGGCTTTACAAACAAATTTATTTTTTAATTTCTAGAATTCATTATCTTTTCATCATCAGATTATAAGGAACAACAGTAGGATCATATTGAAGTAACTATAATCTCATGACTTTTGGAATGAGAAAAAGAGTGACAAGTTATATTGTACCATTAATCCCCATTATTTCTCCAGTAGATGTGCAATTTGTCATGTTGTTTGGCTTTTGGAACACAATATCATGTAAGTTTTTTTCTGCTGCTACCAGTTGGTATTTCTGCTGGACATGAAGAGTGCGTTATTTTTTTTGCAACAAGCCTTTAAAAATTCTTCGGTATTAATTTATTTACTTTAGGGTATACCTGCCCTGGCATTCTGAGGCAGCAATGAAGATTTGACATCAGTTTCCAGTACAACAAATATAACTATAGCCTATGCTCCATACACAGACAAACCATGAAATATGCTTAGAATGAAAGAAATACAGGTTCAATCTTCATTTGGCTGTAATTTATATCGTTATTTGCATGAGCCAGGGATTACTTGTTTAAGGTGTGGAATTTGGCCCTCGAACAATAGACAGATTTTGGTGGTGTGTTAAATGAGGAGTATTTGCACTCAGCCCAGCGGAATTGCTACTCGTTTGTACTGGGAAAGAAACAAGATTAAGTGTCTATTTAGAGTATGTTTTATGATTTCTAATCTTTGTGTATCAGCTCATTTGCATCTTATGTCCATGAAAAAATCTGTTGTTAGAGTTCATTGTCTCTCACTTCATATATCGTATTTTGTGTAGTTTCAAAGCAGAAATAGTCATTGAAAGAAATTTTATAGTATTCCTGTTGCGTATTTTTAACAACTTTGTTATTAAAACCACAGGGAAAAAATGTGTCAAATTATTGCAATTTCCCTCTATGTGTTTTCTTTTCCAGAAGGCTTGAACCTATCATGCATATGTTAAAATTAGCCTAGGGCCTAGGAAATTTGGCAGAGAAATTGTTAGAACAGTATTTCACAACCACCTGCACTTTCCTGTTGTGAATTTTATTCCAGTTTCTAAAAATATGCTTGCCATTAGCAGTGATTTAAGAGCTATGAGTGTATCATCAGTGCAGGCTGGAACCCTGAGAGAGGACAGCTAAAGAGCAGGAACAGTGATTATGACCTCCTTGTTGAGAGTGACTCTCTTCATCGATGCAAAATGCATTCTGCAGACAGGGAGCTGCGCTGCCCTGGAGTATTCTTTAGAAATTATTTGTCTAAAGAAACAGGAGGGAAAAGTGTGGTAACGTAGAAGAAGCACAGACACTCCTAAAGCTCATATAACAGGATTTACTGAAAGGCTAGTTATTGGAATGTAAGGTAGGAAAATCAGACCACAAAGTAGTTTTTATCAAAAAAGTTCTTCGGTAATTTGAAATTAGGATTCCAGTTTGTACGTCATAAATCTGACTTTGAAAACTATTTTTCAGAATGGCAGAAATTAAGTTAGGTTTAGTAATAAAGGCCAGTAAACAGCTTTCAGTGGTGGAATATATTTTCGTCATCTGATTTGCTTTCTGTTGTGTGCATTGTTACCTACCAGTCATCACGTTCTACATCACACTATAATCCTAGGTCCTATTTCAGCAAAGAAACAAGTGAGTACCTGGCCAATAACTGATTTACTTACTGAGATTTGCTAACATTTGGAATAGCACATACCAAAAGCAAATTATTTAATTCTCATAATGTTCTGATACCTCCTCATTTCCCATTGTGGTTCTGTACAGCCGTGTGGGCTCAACCCTTTTTGTTCATATCAGTGCTATTTTTGTCTGTGCCACTGTGCAGCAAAGAATGGCAGAGTGATGCTGTAATAAATAGGAATGTTCCCATTTTGGTTTGGGTTCATTTTCCTCAGAAGTCATTGCAGGATTTGCAGCTCCTTAAGTGTCTTTAGCTTACCTTTGCGATGCAAATCAGACAGGTTGCCAGTTTGAACAAAAGTATCGCTTGGGGATTTGGCTATACCCTCAATTAAATTAACAAATTTAGCCTGAAGATATCTCTGAATATAGGTCAGAGGCTTTCAGTATTGTGATTGAGAGCTGGCCTAGTGGCAGCACCTTGCTGCTGTGGTTAATGCTACAGGGAAGATAGAGGGTAACTGAAATGCTTGAAACATCTGTGTTCATTTAATAGTTTACTTGGGTGCTACATAATCCTGCTGTTAGGATTCCAGTCGCTGAATTTTCACGTTTCTGCATTACTGAGGAACAGTCACCTGCTGTAAAAATGCATAGGGAATGATTAGCAGCTGACAAATCCAGGTGCTGGGCTATGAGGCATTTGAACATTTGTGGTATTGCTTTCCATTCATCTTCGGAAAAATGCTGTGTGAACTAGACTAGAAATACCAGCGCCTCTAAGATTGCCTGTTTCTAGCCATCTCTAAAAATATTTTCAAAGCTAGTTTTTGTGCATTATTATTTCCCATCTACAAAAACCGCTGTGTTCACCCAAAGGAAAAAAAAAATAATAAACCAGAAGCTTTTAATCAACTGTGAACTAAAAGGTAGGCCTAAGGGACCTACACAGTGCCAAAGTTATTTTATGGAACTTGTTTTAGAACAGAGTCAATTCAAATTCCATTCATATAAATTTATTAATTATTGTAAATCCAGATGAATGATTCCTAAGGCCTAGATTTTCATGGCCTTTCTTCTCACTTCTCTTTACATAGGGTAGAACCCACTCCCTTATGACTCTGCAGAGTCACGGGTGGGTGTGCCTGCCCATGGCAGGGGGGTTGGAACTAGATGATCTTCAAGTTCCCTCCCAACTCAAACCATTCTATGAATACGCATGA
Organism: Eurypyga helias; assembly: GCF_000690775.1. NCBI lineage: Eukaryota > Metazoa > Chordata > Aves > Eurypygiformes > Eurypygidae > Eurypyga > Eurypyga helias. Next base: position 4,274 of record NW_010248063.1, read on the forward strand.
AGCCTATGATTTACTGTCATAGGAGTTAGTTCTGTGTCTTTCTAAATGTAGTTGTCTATATATATCAATTAAGGAAAACTTAGTCAGTGTAACACCTGACCTGCAGGTATGTGTTTTTTCTTAAAGAAGCAGGTTATATGCAAGTTTGGGCAGCGTTCCCCATTATTAGGCTGTTGAGAATACTGGTGTTTGGTGGGTGCCTTAAACTCAAGTGATCAAACTACTCTACTAAATCAAATAAGGGTGCTACAGGCACTTCCTAGTTTTGTCAACTATCTACTTTTCAAGGTATTCCACACAATTGTTACACTAATGTGAATTATTTGTAGTATAGGATTAATACATTCTTTCTTTTCAGTTTACTTCTTTGATGAAATGCCATGCTGTTTTATGATAGTATGAGCTACAGTATTCCAGATAGTGATGATCTGAAGTAAATATAAGGGTATAAAATGAGGCTTTTCTTCAATAGCACATCATGAATTAACATTTCTGAATATTTACAAACCTAACAGTTATAAATGCAATTATGTTTGAATACCAGCATACCAAGCCAAAGTTAGATCAACTATTATCAGCAAATTATGTAATTATTTATTTTTCCTTATTTTATTTACAGTTTGATTCTGTTCTTATGTCTATTAAACTAAATATCTGTAGTTAAATTAGCTCTGGTGTGCAGCTACAGAAAGAAAAGACAGACATTTGTTTTGTCAAGGTTTTACTGGCTTTGGAATTGAGAATGGTTAGAAAAGAGAAATAGAAGCAATCACATAAAGTGGTAATAATGCAATATTCTTGCAAACATTGACTTACTGTGCTAGGTCCTCTGAAATTTCAAGAAGAGGTGATGACTGACTATGATGGGGAACTGTCCGCCCATGTTTTTTCTTGTAAATAATGCCAAGGACTTCAGCAGGTTTAGAGAATGCAGAATGAGCTAGATTCTCCATTTAAACTCTAGAAAGTATTTCCACCACCAGGAATCTTTGTTGAGGTCGTAGGAAGCATTTCCATGCAGCAGAGGTGGCTGTGTTAGAACAGTGCTTGTGGAAACCATACCTTGTTTATAATGGAAGACTTGACAACTCCAAAATGAAGTTTCTCAGTAGGTTTATCTGAATACTTAGGTGGGCTATGAAAGATACAAGTTTAGAGTCTCTGCCCTCACCTCTACACAGTGGGCTATTCTGAATTTTCCTCTTGTTTTCCTACAAAATATCGGAAGCGTTTGGTGTCACATTGATCCAGACTGTGATAATACTTGAAATTTCAAAATACGGTATTACTAGAAGATGGATCCTCACAGAGTTAAGATTTCAATTGAGAATAAGATATGTTTGAATGGTAATGGTATGGTACAGAGAAAGTTCTGTCCTTACACAGGAATATATTCTCAAATTGTATTCCTTTTTGCTATAGTGGAGCTATATTAGCATGTGTTAGTTATCTGTCTCTCATAAAAGATAATATAATATGCAACTTGCTATTGCACTTTGGCAATGAACCTTGATCCCAACCATCTTTTAGCAGTCATAAATTTTAAATATTTAATTTCATTTTTAGATGCACATAATGTATTAAATGTAATTGTTCTCCCTACCCCCGGTAAGCTAGCGAAAAGAACTTTGAGTGTTTAGTGAGAGTAAGAAGTAGTCAGTACTAGCTGCTTTCTCTGTAACAGTTATGAGTCAGATAGAAGAAAATAATTCATAACCATCAGTGCAGATGATAAGGATGATGCAACACCACATTATTGATGCATGCAGTAACTTTGTTCTGAAGTATTTAGGACTTTCTGATGTCTGCAACACCAACTTTACATTGCAGTAAAACGCAGGTCTGTTCCTAGCTGACTACAACAGTGCACCTGCCATAATCCCACAGGAGTTCCATATATTATCCACACTAGACAGGATACTCTATCAAATACAGACCTAATCTCAGTCCTTACTGCATGTGTTTACATTAATCACAGCATATTACAGCCTCCTCTAGTACTTTTAAAATAGACTAATTTCTTTCCAGGACTCTGGTAGTGTCTAGTCCCATAATTGTTTCCTCAGACCTGCTGCTTCTTCCAAACTCCAGGTATACATAAATGGGAATTTAACCCACTTAGGATTCTTCAGGTCTCTGCTGCCGTAGCGTCTTTTTCTGTATGATTGCAACACCTTAAATTGCTCCTGAGTATGACCTCATCTCTTATTTCAGTCTGTGTTGGGTTGACCCTGGCTGGAGGCAGGTGCCCACCAAAGCCACTCTGTCACTGCCCTCCTCAGCTGGGCAGGGGAGAGAATAATGAAAAGTTCATGGGTCAAGATAAGGACAGGGAGAGATCACTCAGCAGTTACTGTCGTGGGCAAAACAGACTCCAGTTGTGGAGATTTAATTTAATTTATCATCAATCAAAGTCAGAGTAAAAAGAGAACTAAACCCAAATCTTAAAACACATTTCCCCCACCCCTCCTTCTTCTCAGGCTCAGCTTCTTTCCTGCTTTTCTCTACGTCCTCCCCCTGAGTGGTGCAGGGGGATGGGAAACGGTGGTTGTGGTCCGTTCATCAAATGTTGTCCCAGCCAGTCAGAGGGAAGGCTTCCTCCATGAACTTCTTCCAACATGAGTTCTTCCCATAGGCTGCAGTTCTTCACAAACTGCTACAGTGTGGGTCCTGCCCACGGGGTGCGGTCCTTCAGGAGCAGCCTGCTTCCTCCTGGGTACTGTGGGGTCACAATTCCTGCCAGCAAACCTGCTCCAGCCTGGGCTCCACTGTCCATGGGGGCACAGCCCCAGCCAGCCAGGAGCCTGCTACAGCACGGGCTTCCCACAGGGTCACAGCCTCCCTCAGGCTCTGACATGGGGTCCTCCCCGGGCTGCAGGTGGGTCTCTGCTCCCCCATGACCCTCCATGGCTGCAGGGCACAGCCGGCCTCACCATGGGCTGCACCACGGGCTGCCAGGGAATCTCTGCTCCAGTGCCTTTAACCACCTCCTCTTCCTCCACTGACCTTGGTATCTGCAGAATTGTTTCTTGCATATCTTGCTCTCTCTCTTTCTGCTGCAAATTTGCCTCTCTTCAGGTTTTTTCCCCCCCCTTCTTAAACACGCTATCCCAGAGGTGCTGCCACCATTGCTGATGGCCTTAGCCAGCAGTGGGTCCATCTTGGAGCTGGCTGGCATTGGGTCTGTTGGACTTAAGGAAAGCTTTTAGCAGCTTCTCACAGGAACCACCTCTTTATCCCTCCTTGCTACCAAAACCTTGCCATGTAAAGCCAGTAAAACTAGACAAAGACAATAACTACGAAACTCGCCCTAAAATAGACATCTGCAGCCTTGTCGCTTAAATTACTCTCTAGACTCTCGTGACTATGCTGAGTTTTACCACTGATATTGGAAAGCCACCATATTTATTATGGATGACACCTACTTGAGTTTAGGTGTCTTAATATTGACTGAGTCTCTTCCAAAATGTGGTGTTTGTTTTTTTTTTTTTTGTCTAGAAGCATCCTGTAAACCTATATTTCTTTTTATGGAGAAGACAGTTTATATCATCTCAGGTGTGTAAATCTAGACTGTAGAAGTCTAAATCTGTTCAAATAAATGACACTTTTAATTCTATTTACTTTAAATGCCAATGTTGCTGAGCCTTTGCATGTAATGTTGCTTTATGTCTTCAACATTGTTACATGTAAGAAAAGCTGATAAATGCATGCACACATACTTTAAGAAAATATGGTAGTATGTTTCTCTGTTTGTAGAGCAAAATGCTTCAATTCTGCTGTACTGGTAAGGGTTTTGTTTTTGCAAAGAGAGAATATGGGTAGAACTGTTTCCAGGTGAGCTGTTTCTGTCCTTTCCTAGGAAATTCTTGTAGAAATTTAATTGGGTCCCAGGTTAGCAGACACATTAAATCCCCAAGGTATCATAGGCTCACTCCTCAGAGAGATCTTGTGGCAGCCAAGTGAAATTTTAAGAGGCAGCTAAGGGACAGCTGCAAGTGAAAATCTGAGGAAGAAGGTTGATGTATCTTCAAAGCAACAGGCATCTCTAGACATACACAAAATGAGTTTTATTCTTTGCCCCACATATTTCCTAACAAGGTGAAATATTTGGGTATCGCTCCATCATAAGTGGTAGAAAGAGGCCCTGTGCTTGTACGCTGCACATTGTGTATTTATATATATTTTTAGATCACAGAATGGTCAGAGTGGGAAGGGACCTCTGGAGATCATCTCATCCAACCCCCCAGTGCCTGACGTATATTTAGTATCTGTTTTTAGAGAAAAGGAATGCTCCGATTTTATTTCAGTATTTGGATAAGCTCTTACATTGAAATAGTTTTCCTAACTTCCTATTAGAAAAGGAGAATTTTGTTATATAAATGACTACCTTACTGATGATTTGCCTGCAAAATATAACTATACTATCAGGAAGTAAGTCATCCCAGCTATGTTTAGGTATTAGCAGTATAGATAACCATAACTGATGTTATCCTACGTTCCTTTTATAGTCAGTAGAGAAAAAATGGGCACTTCCACAGAGCTATTCATCTGATATAATTTAAACATCTACTTTAAGGTAAGATTAGCTCCTTAAAAAGCCCTGTTTCCACTTACTGCTCATGTAAGGAGCCATGGGTATTTAGCTCAGAACTGTTTGCATGCTATCTAAACAACCAGATTTGAACAGATGCAGCCCACCATCAGTCTTTTTAAATTATTGACTGGTTCTACTCAAAATTGAGATGCAGAACTAAACTGGCTGCAGTGGATGCGTAATTCAGTGACTTGGAAAGTGGCAAATGAGAAATTCCAAAATTGAAGCAGTGCATTGCAGCATTTACTGCCTTTTAATAGTACAATGCATTTACTCCTCTGTTCATGATTTAAATACGTTTATCTTCCTTGTACATCTGTGCATCCTGAATTGGCAGATTATTTCTGTTTATTAAAATGTACCCTGAGCGTTTCTCCCTCCAGTGGTTCTTTTGGTCACATCTTTCAAACAGCTAAGAAGGAAGCTCATGAGAACATTCCCTCACCTTGGCATTAATCACAGCGGTCTAAAGTATGGAGCTATTGATTGCTTATAACTGCATCTTTTGAATGTTCAGAGCCGTTGTGTTCACAACATGATGAATGCACTTGCAGATGGCTTTGTCTGTAGTGGTCGTAAACTCCAGTTAATGGCTGAATTAATCTATAGTAAATGAATAATATCCTTTCTGGCTGTTCCAGGGAATAAACTACTTGTATCATTTTTTTCTGTTTAAAAAAAAAAGCGGTCATAATTCAAGCAAGTACGTGTGTCAGCTTCCCAAAATGTGGAAAAGTGCCTTGTATAAATAAAAGGATTCACTTTGCAAGCCATTATCTGAAGAGTTTCAGGAATAGGAAATAAGCTGACATCCAAATAAGCGTTTCGTCTTCTGAAGTGAAAACAGGTTTTTTCACATGCGTATTATGAAAAATTAAAAGGACACATTTTAGATTTTTCTGCATTAGAGGTGACAGCTTTCGGAAATCTTCCTGAATTTTCTTTGTGGGTGGGTTTGTTTTTTCTTTTTTTCATTCATCAGTTGAGTTTGTTTCTTTTTGCCTAAACAAGCAAGCAAAAATCAACCTCAGAAATAGCTGAAAAAAACTGGCGAAATCTCACCTGGAGAATTAACTAACTAAAAACCAAATTAACAATTTAGGAGGCTTCTAAATCTAGAGAAAAACAAATTGAAATCAGGCTTTCTCAGTTTCCCTTAATGCTAAAAAAATCCCACAAAAAAACCCAAGGAAAGTGCTCATCATAGATTCCTCGGATGTTCTGTCTTTCTTACCTCTCTTTTTCCTCTCCACTCCTCCTGAGCTCAGAGGAAAACAAACACTTAATTGTGGCCTTTCAGGCTTTAGTCAATGGGGTTTGTTTTTTCTGGTACTTCACTGCCCAGTAATTGTTTTGCTGTTTCTACCCCAGATAAACAAACAAATCCTGTTAGGGCAACTCTGCAACCTCACCTTCCAACACCCCGGCCATCCGATACAGTTTGGAGCAGTGCAGAATCTTCCCTGGATCTCAGTTAGTGGTTTTGCTTCATTCATAGGAAGTTAAATGGCCCCGAAGCCAGTGTCATGGTGTGGGATGGGAGGGGACAGTGTGCACCGTGGGATCCTTCCCTTGGCAACACGCAAAGCCGGGACTAGCACGATGTACTTACAGATTTCATACTTGATACTATTTTGATGCAGAGAGCAGCATTTTGAGCACATCCCATTACATACTGAGTACTATGAGAATTCCAAAGAAAAAATGCTTCATATTTGCTTTTTTGCTCAAGAACTTATTATCAGTAATCAGTGACTATACTGCTGTCGCAACTGCCTTGTGCTCTGGTTCCCAGTATCATAGCACCGACAACAGAAATAGCTGTGGCTGGTTGAATTAGGAAGATTGCCGAGAATATTCCTGGTGGTTGCTTCATACTGCAGCTCCTTTATTTAAATGACTGACTGACTGAGTTTGTTTCCTGTCTGTTTCTTAAGATACTTTCCAATTATAAAAGGAAGTATGTTAAGAGATATTTTTCCTGTCTGATCATAGGCTTTTAAATATCCCAGTATCCCACTACAATTTTTTAGGAATTGGAGTTGACTGCACATGCACTCCTACAGGGTGTATCAGCTGGGGTTTAGTGGTTATACTGCCTAGCATTCTTTGTTTCTTATGACAAGGAAGAGGCCCCAAGGCCTTGGGGCCTACAAGGAAGCTGGGGGGGACTTTTTACAAGGGCCTGTAGTGACAGGACAAGGGGTAATGGGTTTAAATTGAAAGTGGGGAGGTTTAGATTAGATATCAGGAAGAAATTCTTCCTGGAGCGCGGGTGGTGAGGCACTGGAACAGGTTGCCCAGAGAAACTGTGGATGCCTCATCTCTGGAAGTGTTCAAGGCCAGGCTGGATGAGGCTTTGAGCAACCTGGTCTAGTGCAAGGTGTCCCTGCCCATGGCAGGGGGGTTGGAACTAGATGGTCTTTAAGGTCCCTTCCAACCCAAACCATTCTATGATTTGATGACATGGAATTCTGATGTGAACTCCCTCTTTTGAGAACAGGAAGGACTCCATTTGATGTTCTGTGTTTGCCCTTGACTTCCTGATGTGTAGTAACGCTTGCTGAGGGAATTACAAGTCCTGAAGCAACTGGCTAAAGTTTAAACTATAGTCTCTATTGATCTATAAAGTGTGTGTCATAGTTGGATTATTACTTTCGAAAAACCTTACAGATACATAGAGATATGCATGTCATCAGTGTGGTAAAACTTGAGCTTAGGTTAACTAGTAATTTCTGCATGAATTAGAGAGAAAAATCCTTTTCTGATGACACCTCTAAAAATCACTGAAACAATGACAGACTGACTCAGTGACACTGGTATTGACTCTGATAGAGCTGTAAAACCATTATTTAGTGGCACAATAAAAATATCATGGCAACAGTCAGATTAAAAGAGCGAAGTTGGAACAATTATAACTAATCAATGTGCATTTATAATTGTTGTGTTCAAATAACTTTCTTAAAGCTATATCTAAGATTTGCAAATAACATTTTTGGAATGTCCTTTAATAAGCATATTCTAGTCTACTTCATAAAAATGGAGATGGTTTGATAGCAAAGGGTAGGAAAAAGATAGTATTTTCCTAATTCTTTTTTAATTGCACACCACTTCATTGCCTACTGCATTTTTAGGGAAGATAGTTGCAAAAGCTGCTAGTACATTAAAAAAAAAAACAACTGTTTGTAAATGTCACGACTCTTGACCATTTTACTGTCTTGGCTGGGACAGATGCTGAGACACACAAAACAAGGAACCGGCGGGAAATCTGCGTGCACTCAGAGCAACGAATAAGCAGAGTTCTGTGCCACCAGAATGACACTGCGACGTTCAGTTTTGACTAAAGGTGTTTTTCAAATTGAAGGTAAATATTTCTCAGCTAGCAAAGATTACATTCCTATGTGTCATTCTTAATACCATCCATGGTAACATCCTTTTTATAACAATTTCCTACTGTGACCGTCCTGTCAGACATGACATTTTCAACAGCACCTCCCAGTCACAGGAGTAACTGTTGCTCATGGCCGCCTCAGTTGGCAATGTATTTTTATACCAGTAGCACAAACATGACTGAAATTGAAATACAAAACCCCTGTACATTACTGAAGTTAAAATATAAAAACTGGTAGCACAAATATTACTAAAATTAGAATACAAGCTAGTAATAGCACCAAAACATGGCATTAGAATTATTGCCTTTGCCTACCCAGGTATTATTCTGACCAAAAGTATCAGAGGCTTTTTTGAAAAATTCTTACTTAATATTAATTGACTTCCTAAAGTGTGTTTTATTTCAACTAAAATAATTTCTGTCTTGCAGCTTGTATGGAAAATTTTATGCTAAAATAATGTTTTGTTTTAAGTCGGCTCTGCATTACGTGTGATGCTATTTCAGGGAATAGAAAAGCAATGTGAAAATTACTACTGATTACCTCAATTACCTTTAAAAATTTGAGATTATGAGGAATTATAAAGAGGCAAAGAAATGAAAACAATGCAAATTAGGCACTTTGGATTGCTGGTGGTGGTTTTCAGCATGAAGCTTGCTTTGAGTGTTCTCTATAGTTAAATGTATATTTTACTTTATTGTTATGTATTACGAAGTGTGAGATTATTTATATTTAGTTTCAAATGCTTAAAAATTATTGTATTTCTGTTTATAATCCTATTTACTAGTTCTATCAACAACACTGCAGTTCTTAAAATAGTGGATTGTTTGAGGATCTTTAATAGCATTTATTAGTTTCATCATCTGACAAAATACCGTGATTTTCTGCATATTTTTGTAAATGTTATATAACTATATAAGATGATATGCATGCATGCATTGAAATTCTGACTACCCATGCTCTGCCAAAATTGGGATCTAGGTAGGCACCTCGACTTGAAAGAGAAATTCAGGATCCTGTCCTCAGACACTGCCTACTCTGGTAACACTTTTAGTCATTCAGCTCCTGAGTTGGACTAAACATCTAAACTTGCATGTGCTCAGAAGCGTTCAGCTCCAAGAACACGGGCACCACCTCCCACCTTTACTCCAATATAGAAACTGAGTAGGAAGAGACAGAGACTCCACCTAAATCTGCAGTCGCTTAAACACACTCAAGATGGTGTTTAATACATTGATAATATTTAGTTTACCATAAAAAATGGAACAGATGTGTGCATTCTCATTCATGCTGTTCTGCAGAACTGCTTTATAATGACAACATTTTCCTGTTGAAATGCTTTTTTAGAGCAAATCCTGAGATTTTAGATCTTTCTTAGGCTGAACTTGATTGAGACCTCAGATCACAGAACAAGCCCTGGTCAGAAAAGAACAAGGTGACGACCCACATGTCAATAAAAAGAGGTGTTTTTTTTGATGTCATTATGAGGCAGTTTGGGACAACAGACTAGCCACCACTATCAGTTTGTCCAGTCCCTTCTGTATGACTACCTGAACCATTTGTCTCTTGAATTATTGCATCTCACAGTGTAAAATTTTAAATGAGTTACAAGTTTTTGTTCACTTTAAAAAGCTGGGTGGTAAGCTGTGATGATTCTGGAGCTGATGGCCACTTTAGATGTCTCTCTAGTGAGGAGGGGCAGACCAGGTAAGAGCAGAAAGCCTTTACTGCAAATACAGTGAAGGGGGAAGACCCCTGTATCCACTTGAGCAAGTCTTTTTTCAGAGAACAGAGGAAAGTTCCCAAGCATTTTCCCTTTCACAAGCTGTTGGGTAGGCATAGTTCATAGAGATGACTGCAGGCAAAGATGTGATCGTGGGGTGTATTTTGGTGAGCGGGGATTCCTGTGTCAAGTGCTTCTGAGAGGGAAGCTATCATACAGCCAGTGTCTACTCTCAGAAATGGAGATGCAGAGGTAGTACCAGGAGTGCCTGTTAACCTTGCTCTGAATGGACTGGAGTGATTTGCTTGAACCCGTCTCCCAAATGCAGGGGAACACTGAGGATGCCTGATGTCAAAGGGCACCCTGAATGCTGCTGCAAGGTTGTGCTTTTCTTTTTCTCCCTGTTGAATTCAGTGGTAGCTTTCTTATTCACTGTGGATGTGGACAGCTTAGATTCCCTTGGATCAATGTATTTTTCATTGATTGAGAACCCCAATTAAGAAGCATTATCTAATAAACACAATAGATTATTTTCTTGAATAAATCATCTAAGAAGACCTTAAAGATTATTTTTAGTAATGGAGATGGTATATAAAGCATACATGGTGTTTTTATTGAAGAGCTTAAAGCACTTTAAGTTTAGCTGAATAACTAGTGAAAGTTTCTTAAGTCATAAAGATGTTCAAGTTACACAAAATACAGAAGAATGGACCCTCTATTTATCCAACACTGTTTACATGTATATTTTGTATATGTATATGTGGATATATTTATATGGATTTAAGTTCATCCTCTTTACCTCCAACGTGATTGGAAACATTCAGACTTGCTTCTGAATGCGTTACCTATATATTCATGAGGTGTTTTCTGTTGGTACGTTGGCTGACACTAAGTTTGGAGAAGATCTCCTTTCACGTGAGCATTGGCAGGGACTCCGTGAACACAGTCATTGGAACAAAACATGGTAAAGGGATGATGTTGGTTGGGGTTACTTTGTTTCAGGGTTTTGAGACTTCAGTTCTCTCCTGTCAGTGATGCCCATAGAGAATCAGTTCTTGAGCCATCCTTTCTTTGCTTTCTACTGTGGGGAGCTTTCCTGGTGACACAAGACATGTAAGAAGCATAACTTTACTGTCATAGGCTTTGCATTTTTTTAAGCTTTTTTTTATTCTAATTCCTGATGTCTAAACAGATGCAAAATGTTTTGTACATTGAATAGGAGTAGTCTAGGAACATACCTAGAATGTTTTCAGTTGTCTAAGCATCTGGGAGTGTTAATTCTATTTTATGTTGGGTGTTTTTTTTTTTTTTTTTAATACCATGGCAGTGAAAAAATCTCTAAGCATGTTTTATTTTAATATATTTCTAAAACTAGTATCTGTATAAGTCAAATATTTTATAATGATTTTATAATTTACAAAAGACTTTTTAAATTCATCTATAATATCTACATGTCAGATTTGCAGAACACACTCCTCATCTCTGCAAATTAAAGGGCTGAGAATACGGACACTTAGAGCTTGATTTAGTTAAAATTATCCCCTGCAGCAGTGGGTGGGTATCAGTTCTTCACAGCTGAGAATGATTTTCATAATTGTGCAGCACTCAGCAGCTGCAAAATCCCTGAGGATGCATCTTACTCCTTTTTCAGGAGCAATCTGGGTTTGCCTTGCCTGGTGCAAGCAGTTTGACCCCTCATCTCTCTCATACCCATCTTGATGTGGGTTTCTGGAGATGCTGTTTCTTCAAGGCCTCCAATATTATCAATTCTTTAAAGGAAAGATGTAGAGGCTACGAGAATTGCAGAAGAATTGCCTCCTTAGTGATTGACAGATCCATTTAGAACAACTCAATGAACCTTTAAAATAATGTATATTCTATAGCTGCCTCTGCAGTTATGAAGATAATTTTCTGAAATATTGCCATCTAGTGGCAGTTTACACATGAAGCCGATTACATGGTGCTAAATACTTAATTCATACTGTATTTTTTAATGTTTCCTTCCGTGGCCAATAGTGATACCTTATAAATATATTTGAAAGTGAAGAGAAACAGAGGAAATTATGAGAACATTACTAGTTTTAGTAGACAGAAAGATCAAGAAAACATTTACCTGCTTTAAAGCTGGCTTTATTTCTAAGTAAAATGTTATTAAGGTTTTCAGTTAAATATTAAGCAGAAATTTAAAAGCATTAAAGCTAAACCTGTATTCATGTAAGATTAGACATCTATTTTTCTGAAAAGAGCCTGGAGATAGGAAATTTTAAATAGGTCTAACATATTCCTGTGATCACTTGGAATAACAACATTGTGCTACTTGCTTGTGGGCAAATTTTAAAATATCAACTTCTTGGTGCTGATGATTCACAGATATGTTTAAAACATGATTAAATAATTGGTTACTCTTATTTCAAAGAAAATGATCATTTTTTCCAGGAGTTTTGACTCATCTGCTCCAACTAATTTAAAATTATGTGAATTGAAAATACAATTGTTAATCACAGAAAAGAAATTTGACTCATTTTAACAAATACAATTAGTTCTGATGAATGTTAATATCAGAAGTGATAAAGCTATCTCATCAGAAATGCATTTAAATATAGTTATTACAGAATTATTGCACAGATTCTCTTGTGCACATTTATGCATATTTTACATGCCCAAGTGCACATATACTCCTAAACTCATGCACCTATATACATTATTTATGTTCACATGCAGTGTGATAATGCCTTCATATCCAACATAGTAATTAAGATACTAACAATTACCCACTGAAATTTCATTCTTTTAGATAATGAAAGGATTTATTCCCCATTCCTACAGCAGTTCTATCTGTGACAGCTTTTGCAAAGATCGTTCAAGAGTCAATGCCAGAAAGGCTTGAACTGATTAAAAAAGAGGAGGAAAATATGAACATGAATCTAAATGTACAGTAATGTATGGCTTACTCCGATTTCTAACTTTGATCTTTAAATGTCAAATGTGTTAGAAACCTGGAGTTACTGGAGCATCCCTACTACACTTTAAATATAGAAAAAAGATTAATAGTAGATATGACACTGAAATACTGATAACATACAGTTGGTAACACATTGTTTGATGATTGTGACTGTTTTCTTTATTGGCAGCAGGCATTTATTTCTGGTCCTAAAAAATAAGGTATCTGAAAATAAATGCATGTGAGGAATGGTATTTCAGAGATCCATACCTGCTAGTACAGTTTGAAATTTGTCTCATAATCAGTTTTTAAGAACTTAAATCCTACTTGATACTCCTATCTATCTTTATCAACCCTTGAGTACCTCATCTTGACATTGCCCTTACCTCTGTGTCAGGATAGCAGTAGTGCAAGTAGCACAAAGGTTTCTTTGACATGGGTGCTGGATGACAACATTATTTGTGAGTAGAAGAGTCAAATGTGCACAACATAACTCAGCCAACTTGTCCCCAAGAGAGTTAGCATGCTAAACTTCTATTTTTCATTCTGTGCAGCATCAAATAACTGCACAGATTTCATCAGAAACATGTTTTTTGGTTAAATTTAATACAATGATATGCATATAGAGGGAAGTATGCTGGTAGATACAGATTATCTATTAATATTTTGAGTAGGATGGCTGTGTGTTGTAACTGATATAAAAGATGAATAAGGTGTATTTAATAAATTTATTTACTTAAAAATATATTAAGTATAGATGCAAATTTTCTAGGCAGCTTAACAGATGAAAATATTCGTCAATATTGACCCATTATAAATTGTTACTCATAATTCAAGTCTACAGTAATAGGGGTGTGAATGACACAATAATCTTTGATACTTAAAAAGATTAAAATATCCTTCTACCAACAACCTTTATATTTTTTTAGACAATACACTGACATGAGTATCTTGAAGCTTTCTGTTGGCATTTATATTAATCAGTTCATGGTGTCTATCATTCACTGATCATTGTAGTAAGGAAAATGACTTATCCTTGGGTAGTGCTAAAGGAAATATATACTCTCTCTATAGATACAGTTTTGTTCAGGTTGAAATGAGGAAGATGAAAAATGTTTTGAGAAAACATGTCTCTGATATGGAAAGAAGAGGAAATAGTTTTCTAACAGGTAAAATACGTAATGGGATATGTGAGTGGGGATAATGAAAAAGGAGCAGCAGTAATGCAGGAGGAATGTAACTCAAAACAAGGCAAGGAGGTGACAGTGACACATAACAAATGTGTTCATTGTTAAAGATTTAAGGCAAAAGGACTAGCAGTGTAGAGGAAGGGCCTGCAGTATAAGGTGAACAACGTGTTCCTCATGTAGAATGGGAAGGGAAATGATACGTGAATTTCTGAGTAACTTTCTTTTGATGCCTTCTGATGTGAGGAATCATCTTTCATTTGGATTTTAAGTTCAAGATAATGCAGAAAAACAGGTAAATATGTATGCACATAGTATGATTTCACTGTTCCCACATCAGGGGGAAAAGGTAAGTGTTGAAATTTTTAGTCACTGAAGTGTTGTTTAACCTTGGAGGTAATTATCATGGGGACAGTAATAGTCTAATTGAGAGTAAGAAGTCTTCTGAGAGTTTATGTTGCCATATGGTCTTAGATGTTCCATGCTGTAGCTACTACCTGCTTGTGTCCAGAAACCAGGCATATGTTTTAGGGAATGAGAGAAAAGGTGGACAGCTGAAAATTAAGAATAAAGAGGAAATAATACCTGTGACCATAATAGTGCGCTGGTTATCTTTTCTCTTTAGAGCTAGAAGGAGTTTCTCAGCTTTAGAGCTTCTGGTTTTGGCTGAAACCAGTTTTGCAAGGTGGAATTATGAGTGCAGGGCACATGATGTTGGTTATATGTTCTCAGGTTGCCTTCACAACTTCCAGATTACCCAAGTCAGCATATAGTGGCTGTGCCTGCCCTTTCTTCCCATGACTAGAATTTTGACCTGTTTCTCCTGTCCAGTGTCTTTGTAGGATGTTTCAGTGTATCGTTTATGAGATCCCTGATGCAGTCTTTTCTGTGACAGTTTGAAAACAGCAGTCTCAAGTCTTTTAAATCCAATCAGATGTTGAGCTCGTAAAAACTTTACATTCACGCCAAGGAAGGAAGGGAGACTGCTACTGTGATCTCCTCAGACAAATATTTCAGGGGACCATAACCAAAATACTTCATGAAAGAAAGATCAAAACCTCCATTGGCTTGTGCTCTTTTTTTTCTTCATTTCTTGCCACTCTTAGCTAACTTGTTAAGATTGTACTCTGAGGTATCTTATTTCTTCACTTATTATTTTTGTTCTCAAACAATTCTTTTCAGATAATTTGGATTCTTTTTGAATCGCCTCTCTAATGATCCAATGGTACTTTAATTGCTTCCTTTTTCCAAATGCTTCCCCTCTAGATTTTTGCAGGACATGGGGGAAGAAGAGAGCCCCAGTGTCAGGCACTGCACACAACCTCTGCAGGAGAGGGAAGGTGTGTGTATGTGTGTAGTGATAAAGCATTCACGTGTTCGTATTTCAAAAGACAACCAACTAACAGCTGCCCACAAATCACAAAGACTTCTATCTAATGAATTTAAAAAAAAATCATCCACATGACTTGAAAAAATATTAGGTATGAAAAAAACAAGATGAGATGTTCTAACGTGAGCTTTTAGCTTATAAATCATTTTGAACAGCAGGAGGTAAGGAAGATAAGAACTAATACTGAAACTGGAGAGAAGGAATATATACATTTCCATTAAAAGAAATTATAGTTGTGATATAATCTCACTTTACATGATGCAGAGATTTCATTTCCGTCTTAAATAGCTCTTAAACCATGTTCTATAGACAAAGTATGCCGAAAAAACGACTGAAAATATTCAGGTGGACAGGCAGAAATTAGAAGGACAAATTTGGTGAGAAAAGGTCTCCCCCTCCAGGCCGCAGCTTGCTAGCGCCCTTGTGCCGCTGGACACAAGGTTACTGTAGTTCCCTCTTTGGATGCTGCTCAGATCCTCCGGCACTCAAAGCGAGGTTTGCATCCAAAGAACAACTGAGCTTCTATTCACGTATCTGGAACAGCAGTATTGTTATTTTGCTGCCTTCATGGTTTTCCCTGTGCCAACCCGGCAGAAAGCTACAGAAGTGAATCAGAATTGCATTTGGCTTCCTCGGTAAGCCCGACAGTGTAGGCCCTGTCCCTGGAGTCACACTTGAAGTATTGCTCGTTTGTGCTCACGAAAAGGAGCGGAGAAAGACAGTCATCCCTAGAAGAGAAAGCGCATTGTATTCTCTACAAGCTTCGGACGTCGGGAAGTCATTTTAAGTTTTCGGCAGCTTCTGCGTACTGTTTTTGAGGATGATTACATGATTTTTGGACAAATACTTGGAAGTGTTTGAATTACTGTAAAATTCTCTCTACTAAATAGATAAAATATCTAAAGATAGATAATGTGTAGCAGATGTAGTGCTGCATGTAAACAGTATTTTTATAAATAGTTATATAAGGGTACAGCTGTAAAAATTGCCAGCTTGTGAAGTTATGTTAAAAGGCTGGAAAAACGTGATGATTTATCATATATTTATACCACATATCTTGTAGATTTCTTTCTGGTTACAAATTCGTTATGAGCTTTTGATGGCTGATTTTAAATAACATTTCTTGCAATTTTCTGGAGTTTTGAGAACCTTTCTGAGGCCAGTTTTCTGTGAAATTCTTCTTCCAGGGAAATCCACTGCTGTTTGTTCTCCTGTGTTCAGACATGTAAGGGTTCCTTTAAAAAGCTCTTTTTTTTTTTCCTTCCCCTGAATAAGTGCAGTGAGCTATTTTCTGCCATATTAACATACTACTTGCTTTTCATTTCATAGAATCACAGAATGGTTTGGGTTGGAAGGGACCTTAAAGATCATCTAGTTCCAACCCCCCTGCACCCTCCTAGTACATATTGGTATTTCATAAAGGTTCAAGGCAGCCACTCACAAGGTGACACAAGGAGCTGGCTTAATAGTGGCCAGCAGCCTTTCCTAACTTAATCCAGGGTAGTGAATGAAAAATATTGCACCCAGATGAAACTTCAAATTAAACTGGTCAGAGGGAGAATGTTATTGCTCAGACTAAAATTTGATGAAACTCTCACCCAAAAGTGGCTGGCGTGACATGAGTACCCATAAACTCGCTTTTTGCTCAGGGTGCGATACATATAATCTAACTTAGATGGTTTGAATGTAAGGCATCTAAGTCTAACCTGGTCATGATGAACTCCTGAAAGGTAATTCTTTTCATTGTAAAGTAGGTGTATGAAATAGGCAGGATTTGTCTCTATAGGGATCAATTTCCTCACATTGACTAATGGCCTAAAAAGACATTTGATTTGAAAGTTTAAATTACATCAGCGTATTTCCAAATGACCGAACTATGAAAGTTCCAGCAATTCTCTTTTCAGAAGAAAGCTCTGTTTGTTTTTTTATTTCATTGGCTATTGAGCTAGTTTGGAATAAAATTAATGCAGTCTTTTTCTTTTTTCATCAATAGTGTTTGTGTCTCCGGGACATTGTAGCAGGTCCTGCCTTAAGTGCACCAGAGAGCAGTAGGGAAGATGCCAGGTGATACTGAGCTATAAAATAGGTGCTCTGGACAAAAGGCTCTGGGCAAAATCTTAGAGGACAAAGTGTGATACCAGTGCAATACAGAATTAAAGAATTAAGAACTATTAAAGTTGTAGTAGATACATAGTAGATAAGGAACCTTATCATTCTCACCTGTAAAAACAGTATTTTGGCTAGAAGTTTGCCAATGACCTGTTAAACCTAATTTATGATAAGTGATTTTATGGGATTGTAAGTCATGCTGTAGTCCTACGATTTCTTTAGGTCATTGTGCCTGTTGGGCTTTTAGCAGATCTTCTCCAGTTTCAATATATTCAGCATTATATGTAGAGGGTTAAAAGCTGGTAACCCTAAAATATGGGTAAATTTTGTGTGAATTTGGGAGGTGAAATATAATGCTGTCCTGGATTTCAGATTTTATTTGAATTACTCAGGTTTGAGATTCCTTTAATGACAAGCAGCAGTCAAATTATATATTATTTTAATAAAATCCTCTTACAGTACGCCACCTTTGCAGTCTGCATAGGCCTTAATTTCATCTGCAAAACGTAATGCCACATTTACACATTTTCAGTTGCAGAATACTTAGAGAAACTGTAAAAATTGATAAAACTACTCAAACTAGAATTACTGTATCCAGCAAAGTCATAGTATTAAACTTTGATTTCTTGCAGCCATGCAGGGAAAAGGGAGTACTGAATCTTGCTGGAGGCTTGAGAAATCGTACTTTGTTTTTTTTAATAACTTCAGTTTTAAACTCTGTTTTCCTCAAAAAGTTGCAACCCGTTTAGCTGTAGGGGAACTATTGCTGGTACAGAAAGGTGGTTGTTCATTACTGCAATTTTGTTGACCTCTAAAACAACTCTACCAGAAGAGAACTTCAGTAAGTCAGATTTTCCATTATAAAAGCCATCTGGAATCTTCTTAATATTTATGCAACTGTCCATTAAACCTATTATTTAGTATAGTTTCTGCTGTTTTGTCAAGTGGCATTGTCAGGCTACAGGATTGCAATTGCCTGCCTCTTCCCCAGAACCCTTTTCAGGGAAATGGCCTGACGTTTGCAACACATGGCTACTCAGCTGTGTACCTGCAGGGGTAACCATTAAATTCATTGTATACCATTTAATCCTGGTGATGTTCTGCTGCCAATTTTGTCAACTTGTTCTGTAATCTCTTCTAGTTTTCATTTGATCCTCTGTTGAATACCCATGCAAAAAATGGTATTGAGATGGGAATCTCCCCAGTTTTTTCAACGTGAATATTGATGCCAAGAAGTCACTTAGCTTCTGTGCAATTGCGTGTCCTTTCTAAGTCTTCCTTTTATACCCTGATCATTAAGTGGACCTGCAGGCTCTCTGCCAGGCTTTCTGAGCTTGGTTTGTTTGAGAGAGACTTCTTAGTACCTCTAAATTTCTTTTGCTAGCTATTTACTAGCTTCCAACCCAAACCATTCCTTGATTCTGTGATTTCTTAAATTTATTTTTGGTCTGCTTTATCTGCCAAAGTTACTTTCTTCACTGAAACTCAGCATTGGCTCCTTTGAAATGCCTTTCTGTTTCTAATAACCTCCTTTACCCTGCTAGTTAGCTGGGCTTTTCAGTCCTTTTGTGCCTTCCGGTCTATTCTAAAGAGGTGGTGTACATTGGCGCTATGTTTCCAGTGTGGTTTCTTTATGAAAACTCCATGCTGTCAGGAAAGTTTTCTTCAGATTTCCTCTTCTGGCTTCTCTTTCTCTTTTTTTAAACATTGTGTCTTTTAGAAATTAAATACAACCCTGGAATTTCTACACTTGTTCTGCTTCTGCATTAATATTGTGTCTAAGTACATTAAGGTACAAATATTGACACTTAAAGATGTCAGTAAAGCAATGTATTTTAACTACTACATTGAGAAATAGCAGTATAGTTAATCATGCAACATCAGCGTGTTAGTCTCATCTAGCACAGGGGTTTTCCATAACTGCAGCCTTTCTTTCATGTGTCAGGTGGAATACTATTGTGTCTCTTTGTTTACATTTTTCCCATTGTAACTGCCCGTCACTGATGATTACTGCCTGATTGATTGACGGATTGATTAATGGTCCATTTCAGATTTTTCCAGTGGGCCAGCTGACATGAGGGAACAGTTTTGACAGGGTGACTGTTATCCTCCCGTCTTTTCCTCTATGAGATTGATTACATCTCTACTGCACAAACCATGGTCTCTAAGTCCTCTGATCCCCCTCTTCCACTTCTGATTATAGTTTTCAATTTAGTTTTAGCTTATCAGCCCGTCAGCCAAATTCATTGGCATGTTCTTGAGGCTTAAAGTGTTTTCAGCTTTTGGCTCAGGTTATCTGTTTAAATGGTCAGCAAAAAACTGAATTGAATTCCACCACCATGCAAATACTTGAACTGAAAGATATGTGATTGAAAAACTTAGGCACACTTTCAGTCACGTGAATACTTGTGTTTCTGAGCATTAGAACAAATAATAATATAGTGCTAAAAATGCAGCAAGTATTGAAAAAATAGTGTATTCAATCCATTTTTCATAGTATTTTAGAAAATAAGGGGTAAAGGTCTTCTGTATATTAACTATAGCATCATGTGACTGCTGTTCTTTATCAGTTGCTGAGCAACGGTCATACTCTGAATTTTTAAACTCATTAGCAAGCTGAACAGGCTGGCATTTGGCAGATGTTATTTGATTTTGTTTGGAGGCAACTCAGTGGAGGAGACAGGAGAGACATTGAGCTCATTGTGTTATCTTGCTTCTCTTATTAAATTCCCATGATATTTTAAACACATCTAAGAAGAATGAAAGTAACTTCTTAATTTTCAGGTTATCCACAGAACTTTTATGTGATTTATGTACTAATATAATAAAGCACATGAGCCAAATTTGGTTATCTTAGGCATATTTTAATCTGTATGTAACATTTTCTTGAAGTGTTTCAGTCGTTAGTAATGGCTAAAGTAGCTTCATCTGCATCCTCCAATCATTCAAACATTTCTTAAATAGCTCTGCCAACGTATCTCATCCTTGACTGGGAAAATATATATATATATTTTGTGTTTTAATTGTATCCCTTTCAATAGAAGAGCTTTCAATTGTTACAGATCTTCTGTACTATGTGCTAGCAATGTGATGTAACCGTGCATCCACAAAGCACTCGCTTCGCTTGTATTTTAAGATAGTGATGATCAAACCTCAAAAGTCCAGGGGATGTGCCTAAGTAAGTTTAAATAACTACAGTTTTGAACTAATGAGAAATAAACCAGCAGTGTCTTTCTTGCTTAAGGACTCTTTACCCAAACCATGTGATTTCCATGTGATTCAAAGGATCATTATGAATGTTCTGGTTTTAGTCAGGAAGAAGTTAACTTTCTTCACAGCGGCTGGTATGAAGCTGTGTGTCTAGATTTTGCCCTGGGAAAAGTACTGATAAGGTGTCCTTTTAGCTGGTGCTGGGTAGTGCCTGCACCAAATTCAAGGTTTTTTTCAGCTTCTGATACTGCAGCTGCGTTCCCAGCTTTCTCGCTACAGGCAGTGTGGGGGGACACACAGTTCAGATGGGTCACCCAAACTGACCAAAGGGGTATTTCATTCCATAGCACATCATGCTCGGTACATGAACCGGGAGTGGGCTGGGGGGCTATAACTCTTTTGCTAGCTCTTCTGTGAACGTTCTTTGCTTCTTAACTTCTCTGCTAACTCTTTTTCTAACTCCTTTGCTGGCTTGTTTGTGACTTGGTGGGTTGTTGGCTTTCCCGGTCATGTGTGGGGCTCGCTTGGACTCTGCTGCGATTGCTCTTGGACTCAACCTCTTGAGCTCTCTGGCTCTGACTTTCACTACTCAGGACCTGGCTGTATATCGGTCAGTGAGTGGTGGACAATTGTATCATATGTTTTATTTTCAATTATTTTAATTGCCTGTTAGTAGTAGTATTGTTATACGTTCATTTATATATATTATTTATTTATATTCAACTACTAAATAGTTCTTATCTCAGTTTTACAAGCTTCCTTGACTTTGTGTTATCCATCCGCTGGAGGAGGAGCGGGGAGGTGTGTGAGCAGCTTCATGGTATTTTATTGCTGGCCGGACTTAAACCACAACACTGCATTATTATCATTAGTTCGCATCTCAGTAGCAGACATGGAGCCCAACTCAGCTCTTTCACAGTTGGCATTATATAAAAATCTACACGGAGAAATGACTCAGACTGGCATCTGGAGTACATGTGTTTAATTCCTCCAACATGATTTAAATTACAAATTTCTGATAGTTTTCTGAGTAGTTGCTGAGCAATTCTGGAAATTGATATTGCCTGACTTCTGGGTATTTTGGAGTTTTTCCAACCTCATGTGCTTGGTCACACAGAAAGTCTACATATTCAACTCAAAACCACATACTACTATAACTGGAGGAAATAAGGTCTATAAAAAGTATGAGGGTGGCTTCTAAGACTGGAAAAAAGCTGGGTAGACTGGTATGCTTCAGTCAGTAACATAAGTCAACAAAAGGGGAAATATCAGAGGAATAGCCATAAACTAACAAGAAAAAGATGCATAGGGAATGTCCAGTCTACTACAATCATCTGTTTAATTTGAACTACTTAGGGAACATCAGGCCAGACTCACAAGTGAGGGGGATGTGCATAACATGCAAAAGGATTGTTCTGCATACCATGTGAAGTTAGGCTAAGTTAACTTCTTGCTGAAGGATATCACAGATGCTAAAAAATTACATAAACTCAGGGCAATTCAGTTAAAATTACTGGAAGACAAATCAGTTAGGGTCTTTGGCTGGGGAGGCTTCTGAACTAGCAATTAATTGGTATGAGAAAGAGAGCAGCTGTGTGGTCCTTAGTTGTTTACTGGTGTTAAACCACAACAAGGTTTCAGAAAGTTTTATGTTCCAGAATTACGTACTATCAACACAGTTCTCACGAAATCTTACAATGCTCTCTCTAGCTTAGAGGTACTCCAGTCTCTTAATCATCTTAGTGGCTCTTTGCTGAACTCTGTCCAGTATGTCCATGTTTCTCTTGTGCGAGAGACCCCAGAACTGATGCAGCACTCGAGGTGTGGCCTACCCAGTGCTGAATAAAAGGGAGGAATCACCTATTGGCAACACTCCTCCTGATGCAGCCTAGCCTACCATTCCCGTTCTTTTCTGCAAGGGCTCATCCCTGGCTCGTGTTCAACCTGGTGTCCACCAGGTCCCTCAGGTCTTTTTCTGCCAAGCTGAGTGGCCCCCAGCATGCACCGGTGCATGGGGTTGTTCCTCCCCACGTGCAGGAGTTGGCACTCCTCCTTGTTGGGCTTCATAATGTTCCTGTCAGACCATTCCTCCTGCCTGTTGAGCTCCCTCTGGATGGCAGTGTGACCCTGTGGCCTATCAGCCACTCTTCCCAGTTTAGTGTTACCTGCAGACTTGCTGCAGGTAGACTCTGCTCCATCATCCAGATCCTTAATGAAGATGTTAAATAGTACTGGACCCAGTATTGACACCATGGATATTGGCCTCCAACTAGAGTTTGTGCAGCTGATCACCATGTTCGGAGCCTGTCCATTGAGCCAATTTTCAGTCCACCTCACTGTCTGTTTATTCAGCTCATACTTCATAGCTGTGGTTAAGCATGTGCAAGAAAGAGTTTTCTGAATGGTGTCTGTTTAGAGACATTGATTGTCTAGGGTAGCAATAGATGCAAATTGTTTTGAGCTAACATGACAAGCATTATCCCAATATTGTTTGATCTGTTTTCATTCTTGTCATCTGAACTGTGAAATCTAGGGCTGGCTGAACATCTTTGGGAGTGCTATAGCTCAGCTGTCTTCCAAAGAGGAGTTTTGCCTTTGAATGTGTGTTGGTGGATATGATCCTGATACAAGTGGGAGAGCCCACTTGATTTATTAAGTGACAAGAGACCTGATATTTCCTCTGCCTTAAGACACGTGCTTTCTTGGTTGTGATGCAGACAGGGAGAGATGCATAGTTTCCTGAATCTGGCTTGGTGGGTAGAAGAGACCAAAATAAGCCTAAACTGTGCTCCCAGCTGGAAATACTGGTTGCTGGCACTGCACCCAGCTAATGAGAGGTGAAAACTTAGCCCTTGTCACGGAAGTTTTGGGTGACATGGCTTCAAGAATAGAACCCTGTCGCTTAGTGCTTAGCTGGATAAGCAAAGTGAGATGGATAGCAGAATTTATTTTAAGATTTCTGCTCTATGGCATTTGCCCTTCCATATCTTAGGCAAATTTGTTCTTGTTCATACATATTAAAAAAAGGAACATATTGTGAATTGTGCATATTTGCATAATATGCACAAACATGTTTAGCATGCTACTGACTGAAAGCTTAGAGAATTAAGAATAGCTGTTTTAACTGCTATTGAACAATTCACGTGTGTAGAAAGCCCGAGATAAAGAAAGGAAATATAAAAGACCCATATTTCCTTTAAAAGAATCTTTTAAGTATGTAATTTTTTTGAGGAGGGCAGAGAAAGAAATGTGCAATTTGAATGAAAAAAATCACAGGAACTTGTTATCATCTCCCAGGTTTGTGAAGCCAATTAAAAAACTGTCTCTTTCTACACAGGAGACCTAGCTGCAAAAATGAGTTGTGTAGTCCCACCTTCAACTTGATTTTTTTCACAGCTTATAAAAACCACTGCAAATGTGATATGATTGGCAGTCTTTGCACACGAGAGGTCAAGGACTAGAATAATAAGGTAGTTTGCAGGTCAAGAGAAAACGGTAAATCAGTAGGGTGGGAGTAAGAAACTTGCATAGCCTGTGTACTCTGTTTAGCTCAATCAGTGTTGTTAGTCTTGTACTTTAATGAACACTAAATTCACGGAGAAAAGGTAGAAAAAGAAGTAATAAAGGAAAGACTGGATGGATCCAGGAACTGGAAATGTGATGAAGAACCTTTCATCTCCACTGTTATTTCCCAATAAATAAGACCCTTTCAAAAGAAGTAAAAAGGAGTTTCTGAAATTAATCTAGCCAAGGCCAGAAATTCTTATAACTCTTAATATATATTGACTCTTCAGTGATCTCTGTAGAATATGGTCTTGGTCCCACTTTATAAAGTATAGGTGCAAAATTGTCACAGTATTTAACACTTTTAGAAAGCTCAGGGAAAAGTGCAGGAAATAAATGGAAATAGATACTGAAGTAAATCAGATAACGATTCTGACTTAGGGCTGAGTTTAGACTTTTTAAAGTCCAGTGTGCTATAGTCACATCATTACTAAGACCTTTAATGTAAAGATTGATATTTTCCAGTGCATTCCATCTGATTTTTCTTTAAAAAATGTTATTCCTCCATTAACCATATTTACTTCCCAGAGAAGTCCAAATAAAATGCGCAGTTCAGGCTAAAGTCATTATTAATTTCTTCAGGTCAGATTTATTAAGCAGCAGAAGACAAAATGTTCAAAGTAACTTAAAACAGGAATATTCTGTGGGAGGGAAGTAGGAAGAAATATAATTTCCTTCTCCCTGTGTTCTGAACACTTTCTCTTCAGTTATTGTTACTTTTCAGTATCATCTGTTGACTTTCTCTTGTGGCATCTTTGAGACAAAATACCAACAGGCCTATTTTGAGACAGTCAGTATGCTGGATGATAAAGACATAAATTAAGACACAATGCTGATTTAACAAATGATCTTACTTTCCAAATAATGTCCTTAAGTATTTCAGTGTATGTTGTGTAACAAGGTAAGTGGGAGTTACATGGATTGGTGTGCTGTTAGTGAAATAGCAAATGTTTTTAATGTGTCTGTTTACTGCAAGAAGCTAACACTGCACTATCTCACAGTTCATTTTTAATTCTTCTCTATTTTGATGATGAGTCTATTTGAAGTTAGAACTCCATCTTTAAAGAAGTAGTTATCCTTCTTGACGTATCTATCTTCTTGACACATCTAGAATTGGGCTTGTTCAGCCTGGAGAAGAGAAGGCTCTGGGGAGACCTTATAGCAGCCTTCCAGTACCTGAAGGGGCTACAAGGAAGCTGGGGGGGACTTTTTACAAGGGCCTGTAGTGACAGGACAAGGGGGAATGGGGTTAAATTGAAAGTGGGGAGGCTTAGATTAGATATCAGGAAGAAGTTCTTCATGGAGAGGGTGGGGAGGCACTGGAACAAGTTGCCCAGGGAAGCTGTGGATGCCCCATCCCTGGAAGTGTTCAAGGCCAGGCTGGATGAGGCTTTGAGCAACCTGGTCTAGTGGAAGGTGTCCTTGCCCATGGCAGGGGGGTTGGAACTAGATGGTCTTTAAGGTCCCTTCCAACCCAAACCATTCTATGATTCTATCTTTAAAGTTCAGTTTTTTTTCATTAATTCATCTACATTAGTGAAGTGAACTTCAAGACTTAAAAAAAAAAAAAAAAAAAGAAGCTAATGCAGTGTAAATAAAACAAATCATAAGCTGAACAAACAGCAACAAACCAACCAACCAGCCAGCCAACCAAAAAGCCCTGAAAAAACAGAATGCCAGTGAGCTTGGAAATAAGTCTGTACAATAACAAGAAAAACTCTGAAGTTCTTTGTAATATGTAACAGGTAATACAGCATAGCATAAATACAGTTTAAAAGTAGCTCATCTCTGCATTAATTTCGCAGTATAAACAGTTGTGTTTGGAAAACATTGAAGTCCTTTCGATTACATACTTTTTGTTGAGAGAATAGAGTTGAAATTCTCACATGACCTGAGTGATACTCACATGCCACTCAGCATTTGGAGTACTACAGTTTATCTTTGCTGTCTCTCTTGCAGGATAAATATTTAATTTCTGAATATGTAAGTAACTATATGAAAATTTGTAAGGTCAAATACAGAACACTTTAGTTCTGCTATGGAGGAATTTGCTTATATTCATGGTGGTGTAATTCTTTAAAAGACTTATTAAAAGTAGTAGAAAATTACAATTCTGGGAAATGACTTAGAAAAACCAAAACAACCCATGATGAATGATGCCAAGATTTAGTAAAAAAGCTGAACATAAGGCACTGTCATAACTTCAGTGAACACGTAGAGGTATGAGTTGGCATAATATCATTTAAATAATTAGATCAGCAGTTGTTGTGGTTTAGCCCCAGTCAGCAGTCAAGCATCACACAGCCACTCGCTCACCTCCCACTTCCCCAGTGGGATGGGGGAAAGAATTCGAGAAAAAAGATAGGAGAACTCGTGGGTTGAGATAAGAACAGTTTAATAATTTAAAATAAATTAAATAAAATAATCATGCTAATAATACTAATACTATGTAATGAAAGTAATAAAAAATACTGCTAATAATAATTTTAATAATATGTAGAGAAAAGGAAAACAGCAAATGGAAAAAAACCCAAACAAATGATACACTGCCTGCCGACTGATGCCCAGCAAGCACCCAAGCTGTACTTTGGTAACAACAAATTAAATGGAAAGGGAAATATGTGATGTGCTGATTATCTTACACTCAAACCAGACTTGGTTCTAACTTCTGTGAAGTTACAATCTTTAAACTATAATCAGAATTAGTGCTCTAATTAAAAATCCTAGTTTCATCACTATATCTTCTAAATATTAGGATCTTAAATGAGTTTGTCAAAGCTTTTCTTATTTTTTTTTAATCTTTTTACACTTTGTCTTCTGTTTCAGATTACATTGATGCAGTGATTACGTTCTCCTTGTAATCACAGAATAAAATGTAACTTCTGAGTAAAGGCTACACAAATCTGGCTGAATGTCATATTTGGATGTCTTTCTATTGGCTATTAACTGGAAGTGTGCGTGCAGTGGACACTTAGATATTTGTATGAACATGTTATATTCATTTATAAGTATACAAGAACTCAAGATGTACAAGAGGTGTGTGAGTTGTATAAATGGGACAGGTTATCTGTCATCTTACCTACCTAAGGCTTGTGCTTCAAATGATGGTGAAGTTAGAATGGACTTGAGAAGTGGCATGTATTTTTGCCTTCACAAACAGGATGAAATGAAAAACCAAACAGTACTGAAGTTCCAAGAGCCCTGTGATATGGTTCACAGCTAGATTACAAACTTATTTGAAAGATTGGTGAAATGCATCCAGTTCCAAATCTACTTCAGAGTGACCTGTTCTGCACAGACACTTCTGAATGGATGGAATTTACACATACTGTATTTAAAACAAACAAACAAAAAAAAAACACTAAGAAAAGGGGACAGAATATTTTTCAGGGTTCTTTATTAGTTCAGCTTTTACCTCAATCTGCCAAACACCACTAAACTTTTATTTTGTTAAAGATGTTTCATTCAACAGGCATGTCTTCCTTTTTTCTTTTTAGAGAGAAATACGTGTGATCCTTTAAAAAGAAAAAAAAAATAGAATATCTCAGACTCTTTTTGATATACTGATATTTTTAAAATATTATTAATATTGCCTAATAAATATGAGCTGTAGTAGAAGAGAGTGAACATTCAGTGTGAGACACAAGCCAAGACAGAAAGGAAAATGAGGTGCTGAAAAAGAATACGTTTATTTGGTCTCTCAGAGATTCAGATTTGTAACACAAGACATATATGCATATGTTTCGTATTGCATATTTCTGTTCTGGAGCCTTTTGGGATATCTAAGACAAGTAAAAATGAAATTCGTATTTCAATGATGTCCTTAAAATCCTTTTTCTGCCTAAAAAAGACAGTATTGCTTATGACTTCATTGACTGTGCACAACATGAATTTCAAACGGATTTTGTCTTTTCATAGTCATCAATTTAGGAAGAAACATAAGACATCTTTTCATTTAGAAATCAAGTTCAGAAAGATTCTCGTTTGCATCTGTGACTATATGTATTTCATGACCTTTCATGTTGCATATCGAGGTAAAAGTATTATGGACTTCTCTTACTTTTGTCAGCATTTGCTATAAGCCAGCCCCTCGAGCAAATTGAAAGTCCCATGCGATGCCTGACAGTCTGTGGCTTGTACCATGAAGAAGGACTAAATGACTGCATATATCAAGACACTGCAACTAGTGCTTATTTTAACGTGAAAATCTTTATGAAACTGAGCCAAGATGCTGTATGATATAATTGGCTCGGTACAACCTATTCTTGTAAAAGGATTCTTTCTGATGGTGAGAGCTGAATCCCAGTGGGTGATTATTTCCTCTGTGATTAGAATATATTTTCAATCCTATTATAGATATAGTGCTCCAGATCTTACGACTTGGTTGTGAGCTGAATGATATGTAGTATTTTTCTCTTAAGCCTTCATTCTATGAATCAAATAGATACATTATAATCTTACTACTTCTCATTTTTTAAAACAGAAAAATGCAGTTCCTCATATATGCAGAAAAAAGCACTTACTCGCTCCAAAATAAAGTAACAAAAATGACATCAAGTGAAATTAACAATTGTCAATTAATTATTTAATTTTGGAGATATTTTTGACACTTTCAAACTTGAATATGACTTAATCTTTGTGATAGTGAACCCCATATTTGACTAACATGCCTTGAATCTCCAGCAAGTTTAAAGTAAAAATAGCAGATGAAATTTCAGCTACCTTGAGGAAAAAAAAAAAGTGAAAAATATCTAACTTGATGTTCAGATAAGTCAATAATCTGTTAATCTGTTTTCATTTTCTAATAAACAGAACATGTAATCAAATTTGTTACTAAAACATATATTTACACTTTTCTGCTACTGTAAACTTAATGGATTGTAATCTGAATTTAAATTTTACTCAAGAGCAAGAGCTATCTTCTTGAATAACATAAAAATTATATCAAGTACTTCTAAGTGAAACAGTAAGTAATTGAGAATGTAAATCTGCTGTATTTTTCAATGCTACTCTTGAATACACGAAGTAATTAATAATGTCAGATAGCACTAGACAGCTCTTACATTAGAAATGTGACAAGTGTCTTCAATCACATTTGGTTGTCAAACTGTTCTATTTTTAAGAAAACTGTAAACCACAGAGAAGTTGTCTTCATGAAAAATCTCCTGCATCTGTCTGTTCATATTGATACGACAGCTTGTGTATGAGTGGATTGAACCACAGGTATGAAATGTGTTTTTTCTCTCTGGAATCACAGGATGGGTTGTGTTGGAAGGGACCTTAAAGACCATCCAGTTCCAACCCCCCTGCCATGGGCAGGGACCCCTTCCACTAGACCAGGTGGCTCAAAGCCTCATCCAGCCTGGCCTTGAACACTTCCAGGGAGGGGGCATCCACAGCTTCTCTGGGCAACCTGTTCCAGTGCCTCACCACCCTCTCCATGAATAATTTCTTCCTGATATCTAATCTAAACCTCCCCACTTTCAATTTAAACCCATTACCCCTTGTCCTGTCACTACAGGCCCTTGTAAAAAGTCCCTCCCGCTGCCCCAGCTTTCTTGTATGCCCCCTTCAGGTACTGGAAGGCTGCTAGAAGGTCTTCCTGGATGGAGCCTTGTGGTCACCTAAAATGCCACCTAACCATTGTTACAGACCTCCATAAATGAAATATATTTATATAGCTCAGAAAAGCTCATCTAGTCTGGTATTTTAGTAACCACAGTTACATTTATGCAGTATCTGCAACAGGTGCTTACCTGTAAGTAGATGTTTTTTTCTCTGGGAAAAGTTTAAACAGGTTCTGTCAACCTTTTCAAATAGCATTCAGCTGTTTAATATATGCAGTAGTTGTTGCACTTACCACAGCTGACACATAGTTTCCTAGTCCCGTTTTTATTTTTAAATAATTACTTAATGGATTGTTTATGTACAGAATCATAAGACATGAACTGACAGGAATTTCCAACTAGGTGCTTATTTTTGTTTATCTGGCGTTTGGGAAATTTTAGATCCTTCTGGAGCAGGAGGCGGATGGAGTTAGAAGTTGAAGCAGAGTTTTAGTAAGCAAGGTGCAGTACTTTCCCTCACAACTTCTCTACGGCCTGCACCTGGGTGGAGATGTACATATAAAACTGCTCCCCTTGGCTTGTCCACTTCGTCTCGCCGTCTTTAAATCACGCATATACACTGTCATAGTCTCCTTTATGCTGGTAGAAAAAAGTTGCCCTCGACCTTTCTATGTGAAACGAATTTGGTGGTGCAGTGACTGAAAAAATTACGGTGTTGGTCCTTTAGGAGAGGGGCGGATGGTTTCACAGTACGGTAGTTCTTATTACTAGAGATGTGTAATAATACAGGATGACTAGTATTCTACATACTGTTTATCCAGTAAATACCGTAATTATTTTATCTTTGCAAGAAGACATCCTTATCAGGATTGTAACAAAACTATGCACAGTTGAACAGCTGCTAAATCAACAAAACACTTAAATCTGTGTTTATGTTTTGCTTGCTTCAAAGGGAAAATTTAAAGCTTTATTTAAACTTTAGCAAAAGTAATAAGATTATGTGCATTAAAATCTCGTCTTCACAAATTAAAATCTGGTTGTACTTGCACAATTATTACCTTTTTTAGAGCACTGTGACTTGAATAAAAATTAGCGATACGGTCCCTCTGCCCGAAGTCATGCCCCTACAGATCAATAATTTTGGTAACTAGTATTTTTTAAAAACTTAAAAAATGTAACTAGATATCAGTGCAGCTGTTAGAGGAAAAAAGGAGTAATATTTGAAACCCAAATGTTTCCATGTGCCTTCCTGCAGTTTTAATTGGAGCACAGTAAGAAACAACTTTATTAAGCTTCATACTCTGAAAGATTTCAAGTTACTTTCCATTGTCTGGAACTACTCAAATATTATGGCATTTTAAATATCATATATGCTAGCAACAATATATTCAATTTATTATATGAAATTGATAATATTTCTAAAGGTTTTTTATATTTATCTTGTCTCTGTGTGCCAAAGGATTTCTAGGTGTGACAAATAGTGAGATAGAAGACTTAAAAAGTTTCATAAGAGGGTGTAGAAGGCCAGTCACTATATCAGTAATACCCTGTTTATTATCTCTGCCAACAGACTGTAGGTAAGTACTAAATAGGTTTGGTAAGGTTTTATATTTCTAAGGTGACAGGATGCTTATTTAGTACTTCAATAAAATTGCCATGTTTCCTTTAAACCTTGTCTTGCTATTCTTCTAATATTAAACATTATTTATCTGAACTCTCTTGAGTGGGATTTATTTGCATCACTAAAATTTGTTCATGTGAATAATGTCTGCAGAGGGGGCTTCTTCATGGATTAGCTATGCAAGTATACCATTACTAATTAGTAAGATGTATAATATCTTGTTGCCTCACACAGTAAAACACTTTCAAGATAATAAATAACGTAAATACAGTTGCTTTCATAAAGTAAATATTTCAGTGCAGGGAAGTTTTAAAATTTATTTAGGTGGTTTTTACTAGCAAATGTAGAATAATTAAAAAATTATCATGTTTATTTACTTTGAATCAAATTTTCTTAAATTTTATACAGAGTGCAAAGGACACCATATAAAGTACATCCTGTGGAGGGGCTTCTGCAAAATGCTTTTGCATACGCTTTTTTACATACACTTCTGTAATTAATTTCCAATTCAGTTTAAAAGAGGAAGTAATGTCATGAAGACTAAGGATAGATTTTTTCTAGTTTTATGTTCTTTAAATAAACAAGTTTTGCTTAAGATGAAACACAGGGATTGAGAAAGCATTTTTTAATTAAGAAAAAAATTATCTGCTAGCCTAGCCATAAAAAAAAAAAAAAGGCAAATATGTTTGTCATCTTCTTTGTACATTTGGTAGATATTATAGTTTATTGTATACATAAAATATGAAGAATTGCTTTTGAAAATGGGTAGAAAATGGACAGACTTTTTGAACAGTAGAGTGCAAAATTGTGAATGACTGAAAAGGTTCTCAGCAATCCACGCAGATACTCATGTTGATAATGCTTTGTAAATTCACATACATAATGAAACTAAATGAATCTGTGGAAGCTTGTAATTCACAAGAATCAATAATAACAGAAGCAGTAATGCAGAAAGCATGCTGGTGTCCTTATTTAGAGCTTGGCATCTAGTACTTCTGTTTTGTCACGCTGCTGGAATAATCTCCAGATATGAATCCTCTGGACAGTGGTATTGAAAATTTCTCAGTATTGAATAGAGCTAATCTTACTTTATTGATCGTAGTTTTCTGTCTTGCCTAGGGTTGGTCAGAATGTAAGGAGAACAGGTTTATTTCATTTACAGTTCTTGAATAAAATATCCTGTGTATCCTACATTGAAATATTGTATTAATTGGATTCCATCGCACTGAATGTATATGAATAAGATTACTAATATTGATTTATGGTGAATATCATCTAGAACCGAAAAGTACTGTATCATACTGTATGTTAATGAGTCATGTGGACTCTTACACAGACATAGCAAACTGAATTTGTTTCTTGACTGACACTTTTAATTAGATACTTAATTACAGAGCTGAGGATGTTTTGTGTGTGTGATATTGCAGTTTTCTGTGAAACAATTAATTTGCTCTGTTTCCTAGATGACTTTTGTCGTCTCAGGCATGCTTTTTCTTTGTCATGCAGATTGTAGTGTGTAGTTAATAGGGAAAGTAGTTTATAATGAACATAAATGGTAATTCACTTTTTCAGTGCTTTGTTAAATGAAAGTATGAAATATATATATTGACCATGAATTAAGAAGTAGAGGAAACACTTCTAATGCTTTTTTTCCCATGTACTGTTTTGCTGAACTAACAGCACTGTTAATTCCACTATTAAACTGGTCATACATTGGAAGCACGCATAATTATGACACCAAGCTGTATGATATAACAGGATATGAGGAAAATTGTGCAGTGTATTGTAATTCTAAACCAGCCTGGTTACAATGAAATCTTCTTAAATCAGGTAAGGGGGAGAAGAGGTTAGATTTTAAGCAAATTATACCTGCAAGCTTGCTGTTTCTTCTGAAGGCTGTGCTGCCAGTCACAGTCCTGGGGTTCAGAGAACACCAGCTACCTGTCTGTCTGGTTGGGTTTTTTTGCGGTTGTCTGGATGGATCTGCTTACTTGACCGAGAAGTACTGTGGTGTGTCCCTGGTCATCCAAAGCCTCAGCATTACCTGCCAAAGGGGCAGTGTGTTTGCTTCTGTCATTTCCTATTTTGCTGACAGGTCAGGTCTTGCAGGCAGAGCTCCCACAGAGCAGCATCCAGGTCCTGTCCCAGTGAACATATGGAGAATACAGACATCAAAGAGGATCTGCTCAGGGTATTTGCAATACATACTTCCAGCTGTAAAATTACCTCCCTTTACTTAAGCTTTCCAAACCTTACTTAACACATTCTGGTCTGCTAAGACACTGTACTTGAAGAAAAATTCTTAAGTGTTGAAAACTATTGTGAATCTGTTAATTAAGTAGGAGTTTCATAGAAATCATATTATTCCTCTTCTCTGTGCTCTAGCTGATTTCTGAGTCAAGCTTAATATGACTGTTTTGATGTAAAAACCAGGATGGAGTTGCTCTTGATTACTAAAGAGCACCATCTCTCTTGCATGATTTCACTATGGATCCTTTAATCCCTTTTACTTTGAAAGGAAAGGAAGCTGGTCAGTAAACTTTTTAAAATCTGAAGTAGCAAACATCAAGGCTAAAAGCTGTGTTAAAGACTGACAGTGCAGATTTTCAAATCTTTAATTAAAGAGCCTTTGTTTTTTAATTAAGGATGACTTACAAAGAGTGAACAACGGATCCCAGCACTTTTCCTTTTCTGTCTCATAATTCCTCAAAGTTCTTATTACCTTTGATTGCCACTATATTAGTACATTAAAATGGGCCATAAAACAGTTTCTGAAGCTGTTCTCTAGTTTTGAGACCAGCTGGTACCATATGGCTTCTTCCATAAAGCTAAGGTCTTTTCCTCATCCAGAGCAGGGTGACCACATTGAAGGTACCAGCTGGGAATGTTCCTTGGCTTGTATTAACCCATGAGATGTGTGGAGACCAAATTTGGAGATTGCTATTAGTCTTGGGACAAAACTGTGCCTAAGACTGTCCTAACAACAATGTGAATGATCATGTCCTGGTGTTCAGGCTTGTTTAGGTCTTCTTAATTTAACTGTAATCTTAATTAACTGTAATCTTCTTAATTGCTGTAATCTTTTATACAGTTTATACAGAGTTTTTGTAGGAAGGAATCTCTGTCGTGCAGCTACATCCTATGGGTGCCAGTAAACTGCTATAATTCTTAAATACAAATTTCAAAGATAAAAGTTGAGAATTGAGATGGATTTAGAGAGACAATTGAAATTTGATTCTGTTTGCTTTGGTTATTTTGGAAGTTCAATTGCTAATTTTCCATCTGTCAAGAAATAGAATGACAGCAATTCTGTGCTTTCAGATATTAATCTAAGGCAGATGCTAACATTACAAATTTTTAGTTGAACCAGAAAGTACTTCATTAGGCTCAAAGAAAACATTCTTTACACTCTAATGATAAGTATGACAAAAGCATAGAGAAAAAAGAAAGTACTGTCTCATATACTGCAAACGTAATATTTTTAAGTTTGTACATGAGTTTCAAGATGAAATATCTTAAGTCCTGCCTATATGTGCATATAAACAAAATCATCCACATTCATCCTCAAAAAAAAAGAGTCTCCATATTTAGTCTCCTTTTCTTTCTCTCCCCAAAAGCACTTACACATTTGCTAGTAGTGACGATTGGGAAAGGATGATAAAGATCACTAATAGGATTATCACTAAAGGATAATTAAGATCACTAATAGGCTATCTGCCTTAAAAAATTGAGAAAATTCATTTCAGTAAAAAAATAAACTACTTCAGTCTTTTGAAGATGGTCACCTGACATTACCTGGTTTTGCAGTTTGAAATAAATACACTAGATATATCTAAGAGTTTTAGAATATAGAACCCAGTAATTTAAATGACACATGAAGCCTCACAGAAGCCAAATAGTTTTAACCAGCAAACTACTTGATCCCAGATAAATCCTTTTTTTGTTGCTGAGATTATGGTATTACCAATACTCTTGATGATAAATGGAGCCCAATTCAAAACATCAAGTCATACATCGCATACATCTGTAGCATTCAGGAAAGCCTTCCTGTAAAGATGAAGTTACCTTGAAACCGTTTTGTTCTAATATATATTGAAATTATGTGTTTCTGAATTTGGATGTCTTGTGACAAAGGTTCTTTTTAGAGAGTATTTTACTTCTCAGTGATTGTATATAATGTTCATTAATATTAGTAGTTTATTTACAGACAGTTTCAGGAAAATAAGTCCCTTTGGTGTTGTGCAATGAGCTGTTGTTTGATGGATCTAGACTCTTTCTGTGTTTCCATAATTAGAGTTCCTAAATATCAAGCAACAAGACTAAGAAGCTTTCTTCTAGCTGTATTCTCGGGGAGTTCTCTTCAACATTTTTCTTTGCAAATCTGAGGACTATAAAGAAGATTATTTTTTCTGTCTTTCTCTTTCATATCTTTAGTAACCTGTGATATAGTGATATTTTCTGTGCCTCACGATTATTCTTTTTCTGCTTTATCATCTGTTTCTCATTTCAGGGAGTTCCTAAAGGATTGTGAGAGAAACAAATTATTTCTAAATTCAATTTTCAGACAACAGTTTTTTTAAAAAGCAACCTAAGGGCATCCTGTATGAAATTACACTTTTAGAAGTTCAGAAATTGTGAAGAATTTCAATAGAGTACATCCCATTTTTTTCCTGTGTTAGAGGCATCCAAGCCTGAATCATTGGTCATAAGAAGGTCAATAAAACAGCGTTTGTTACTTGGAGAAGTGAGGCAGGGCCATCTGTCAATGTCACCTTTTAATAAATTTCCCAGAAGAGACACACTGTGGAAACAAAAAAAAAAAACCAAACAAAAAAAAGGGAACTAGCTTATTTAGATTATTAGAATGACCCTTACAGTAACTTTGGCTTCATCCTCACTGAAGTGTCAGTCACCAGTTTGTTACTGTGAGGCCATTTCCAGACATTTTACTAAAACTCTGTGATTAAATGTTTCTTGCAAATGGTTTCTCTTAATTTAACCAGATTCCAAATTGAGTAAGAGTATTTGTGACAGAAGTCTTCAAGCCTTTGTCTAGAGCAACTAATGTATTTTGTGATCTGTGAAATTACCTTCTCTCTTCTGTGGGACCTGACCTACAGAATATTGTTCATGAACAGGAAGTAATTAATGCGTCATTTGGTAGTTATTAATTACCAAGTTAGAGGATATTGCACGCAAGAATATTTTGCCATATTCCCTGTTGAAACTCTGTATTTGTGTATTGAAGAATATGAATTTAATCTGTTCAAAAGAAGAAAGGTAGCTCAGTGATTAGCATACATGGTTGAATGAGGGCAGTCTTCAGTCAGCCTTACCTGACTAAAGCTTTTATCTATGACTCTGCTTTTTTATGTGGGCTTGGTGTTAAATGAAACTATTTTTTAATTTACTTAGAGGTATCCCCCTAGATTTCACTTTTGCTGCTGCATTGGCATGCGATGATACCAACAGGAGTAACTATTTAATCAAGGCTAGTTTACTGTGTTCTGTTAAGAAAGCAACATGTAAAGACATTGTCAGGTTAAATTCCAGTATATCAGCAGTACTTTTTCATGGTTTTGTTTGGTATTGATGATGATTATACTGTTAGTATAGTACATTAATTTTAGAATTGTGAGGAACAGTAATATATATTTTTAAGTTTATTAACTATTATTGATTAACTATGAAATCCTGGAGAAATTATTTTTACTCTCTGCCTCAGTTCTGTAAAACAAAGATAAACAATCTTTGGTTAATTACAGAGATGTTCTTTAATAATCAATGGGTTTTATACACTTTGCAAATGTGAAATATTACCTCTGAGATAAATTGTATGGCTGTAGCAGAAACATTTTTTGGTTCACCATTAAACCTAAAAGCTGTGGCCAGGAAGAAACATGAATTATATAAAAAAATACTGGTTCTCACATTAGCGTTTATGAAAGGTACATGCTTGTCCCACTCATTGCATGACAGATTGGAAACTGATAGACACTGTTATTAACAGAATCGTCATATTTGCAGCTGTATGTACTCATACACATATTATAAGAATTCTTAAATATCTTGTCTGTTTTACCTACTGTCTGCTTTCTGAGACTTTTTGAAAAAGCATTTCAAAAATCTTTTAAATGTAGTTATGATTCTTACACCAACATTTTAATCTGGCTTTTAGCCTTTTATGAAGGATATCAATAATCTCAGTTATCTCATATAATACCACTATAGAAGTTGGCAGCACTTTCTGTACCTTTGCAGGGGAAGTATTATGTATGCTAAACTGCTTAAGCTATCTGTGCCAACTTCTAATATTTCTTCTACTGCTGAACTTTCTCCTAAATCCCTAAAAATGCTGGAGAACTTGAAAACCAGAATTGTTTGCTTCCCATAATCTCCCTACTGCTTTCTCTAAGAAAAATGAATGAATCTCCCTAAAACATTGTATTGCAGTAGAAGGGAAAGTCGTGCTTTCAGAAATCTCTCCTTTCGTTACGAACTAACAACACAGTACAATCTATTTTCCACTTCCAAAACCTTTTCAAGAGTAACCTTTCCTTGCTTTCATACTGGAGTGAAATCCACAGAGGAAAGAAGGGAGGCATCCATACATTTTCCATAAATTTGTAATTAATTCCAAAGTGGGGATCAGTTTTCCAATAGCCTGAACTCAACGATTTTGAACATATTTTTATAATAAAATACAGTATATGTAATATTAATAATGAAAACAAAAGATTGGCTAATTCAGGATACTGGCTTTAAAGAGTGTAAAATATTGTCTTCCAAATTGCACTGAGAATAAATTTGAGATATTGCTTTATGGGTTTTGATAATAATGCAGTGTTGTGGTTT
>NW_010248064.1:0-1342 GCF_000690775.1 Eurypyga helias
CCTTCCAACCCAAACCTGTGATTCTGTGGTTCTATAATGGCTTGACTGTACTGGTCATTATCTTGTTCTGCAATTAACTTCAGGTGAAAAAGGCAGTACGGGTTTCAGAGGCATCCCAGGATTTCCAGGGAAGAATGGTGTCCCAGGACTGCCAGGTGGCCATGGTGACACTGGACTGATGGGGTTTCCAGGATCACGGGGTTTCCCAGGACCAAAGGGCTTTAAAGGAATTACAGGTTTTCAAGGAGAAGCAGGTGACCAGGTAAGCTGAAAGTGGTAGTGCAATGTCCTGGCCTGTGCAGTTACCTCCTGCTCCAAGAAATATGATGAAGGGTGCTTCTATTGTACTTACCCATCAGATGTTCCTCCTGAGAAGAGGCTGTCAGTATGTTAGAAAGGTAAATTCCTTAGCGCAACACCTCAACCAACAGTTTCAGTACATTTTGGCAGGATCTGTAGAGCCAAGCAAGGGCCTCGACGGCTCTGCTAGCCGCACGCTGTGATTCCTTACATTGCCATTGGTGAATCCAGGCAACGCTACACCCGCGGGGGGCCAAAAGCCAAGTCTTTATGTTTTTCCTAAGAACAGATGGACAAATCACACAGTGCAGAGATCATAACCCAGCAGCAGCACAAGTATGAAGTCAATATGTAGCTGGTTCTTCATAGCTTACTGGCTTGGCTGCTCCACAGAGCAAGACAAACCAAGGATTCTGTGTCCAGCCTGACGGCTGGCACGGAGCGGAACCCGGCCAGCAGCGTCGCTCAAGAGCAAATACACAAAACTGCACATATATCACCTACGGCTGGAAGGGAAAATTCTTCAGTGGCATGTGTGTTAGGTAGACAGGCAGTGAGATTAGGTGAAGCACAGAGCACAGTTGTTTCTTTGGGAAAGGGACATGTCTTGTCTTTGATTAGAGTTCTTTGAAGAGATAATCTGGTTTGCTGATTATAGATCATTACTCAAAATGGAAAAAAAAGAGAAATCTTTAAATTTTTACTGTTAACATCACAACATATTTCTGGTTAATGTTTACAGTAAATTTTGGGTAACATACAACAATATTTGGGACGTTTTTATGGTACCTTCTAAAATCAAATTACGCAAGCCATCTGTGGGGAATTTAAGCTGTTCAAGCCAAGAGTTAGCATAAACTATAAAAGCCCAAATTCAAAATGATTAGCAAGTCTAATCTACAGCTTCTTGGAAGTGTTGGTGGTCAGTGTTAGACGTGTAACAACAAAGACAGCCTGCTTTTCTGTTCAGTTTTGCTATTCGGATTGATGCCGCTCTGTTTACCAGTGCCAGAGAACCAAATGCTCTCACAGGTCATTCCTG
>NW_010248064.1:1373-14186 GCF_000690775.1 Eurypyga helias
ATATGTCAAACATTTTTACTGTGTTTTTAAAAAAATCAGGGGGACGTTGGCTTACCTGGAATCCCCGGAAATCCAGGACTGACTGGCCCAAAAGGATCTAAAGGTAAGGAGTTTATACAGATGTGCTTTTTATTGTTCGGACATACGCTCTGATAGGTGGCGAGTGCTCACTAGCAAAGGAAAAACAGGACAGAAGTGAAAACAACTAAATCATGAATGTACTAGGGACAAGACTGACTTACCTGAAGTTAAAATTTGCATTTCAGTATATTAACAGTTTATTCTTTTTAAAGTAGGTCTTACTAATCTGTAAGATAAATTTGTGTCAAATTTCAGAGTTTAAACCTTCTGTCAAACACAAAAAAATCCACTTTTATGGATCTGTAAAATTTGTCAGATTGAAGAAAAGGAAATGCAATCATTTATGTATTATATGGATGTGTAGAGATTTTAAAATATTCCAACGTGATTTATAATTTCTTTTATATCGCTTATTTTCCAGTGCTTTCCAGGCTATGATTTTTGGATCCTTGGAACTTGTGAAAGCGTACCTTAACCTATCAGGCAGAGTTCATACCTGTGCATGCAAAATTATTCCCTTGAAAAGATGAAGTTTTGCATTTTGTCTTTTACGTGGGTAGAGCTTAGAAAAATTTATCTATAATATTTAGTTTTTAAAAAGTGTTTCAAAGAAATACAAAACGGTGTCATCCATCCTATTCCAAGTTTCCTTGGAGCAGGATTTCAATAAATAGCAAAATTAAATCATTGCCTGGAAAAAAGCATTAAGGGGACAGGAGAAATTGTTTTCTCAGTTACATTTTCCATTTCTTCAAAAATTCAAGACCTTCTCAGCTAAGGAATATATTCCTCCCCCCCCAGAAAAGAGAAGGTTTATGAAGTGTATTGAAAGCAAATTCTGCGTTCTTGCAGTCCCTTTTATAGCTGTTAATATCTAGGAGTGAATTACCCAATCTTACAAAATTGTCCAGCTTTGGTTTTGGGGATGAGAAGGACTCTTGTATGAAATGGAAGTCATTGTACCTCAACAGGCAAAAGAGGTGACCCAACTCCTCTGCTTGGTCCACGTGGTGGAAAAGGCCCTCCCGGAGATCCAGGATTACCAGGTACCTCTCGCTGATTGAAGAGAAAATTGCACTTTCTCTAAGCTTTGTCAGCGGAGAGGGAGCTCTGCGTCTGTGCCTACGGCGCAGTATTTTCCGCAGTTGGGAACCCGGGGACTGGAGAGGCATCGCAGTGTGCGATGTGGCTGGCACGGACGCAGGAGGCAGCGTGGTGTGGTGTCGCACAGCACCGACGAACGTACCGGTACTCGCCACTCTAAAACCTGGCTTGGCTCCGTCTTGCTAGACCCTTCTGCTCTTCCGGATGTCACCAGGGAGATCGATGTAATTCGGTGCTAATAAGCAGATGCAAGGATTTGAACTACTCGAATAAAGTTATTTTTCTAGTCAAGAAACCCTTTACTGAACTTTTATACTTTTAAACTTACCATGAGATGAAGAAATGGACAACTTTAAACAAATAAATGCTAGATTTTAATGTTTTTTCTTTAAGGACTCTGTGGATTCCCAGGAGAGAAGGGTTTACCAGGCATCCAAGGGCAACCAGGAAGACCAGGATCCAAGGGGGACCTTGGATACCCAGGAATACCTGGATTTCCAGGTAATACCACAGTTTAAAAAACAGTGTCCCGTAGCAGCTCAAGAAAGATACGGGAACAGGAAAATGCAGCTGAGGAGGCACCTCTGCAGAGGAGGGCAGTGAAAGCAGGGATCACATGAAGGCGTGTACTGAAAGCTGTTTCAGTACCTACAGACAGCAGCAATAGTCTGCTCAGGGAGCAAGATCCAGCAGTTCTTCGTACATTCCCAAACACTTTAAGGAACCTCTGGATTACCAGAGTGTGCTGCATGGCATGAAAAAAACATTGGTACTCCGCAGTTTAATAGATTAGCATAGTCACAGATTTTATGCTTTTTTCTACTCTCAGGAGCTACAGGTCCTCAGGGATTGCCAGGAGAACCTGGAGAAAAAGGGAAACGTGGAATTTCGGGACCTCCAGGATTGCAGGGATTAGCTGGATCCCAGGGAAGAAAAGGTAAATGATACACAGTGCAGTTCTGCTGATACCAGCATAAATACCCTTTTAGTAGTGAAAATGGAGAAGGCCCAAGTGTGGCCATGCTTTTGGTTGTGCATTCTCTTACACTACTGACGAATTAAGCCAGTTCCCATCACCTCTGACAAGTGCTGCCTCAGAAAACTGGGCTGCAGTCTGAAATGCGTAAGGCAGAAGGTAGAAACAGATTCTGTCTCAGCGGCTATAGTGCTAGCAGAAGTTAAGGAGAGAAAAAGAGGCCTGCAGTAATTCAGATGTTTCACTCTCACTTCAGTCGTGCTGTGTTCTGCCTTTTCGCCAGGGAGTGCCACTGTTCCTCTACAAAACCAGCAGACTGCTACGGACAGTTTTGTCTTACAGATTTGTTTTAACAAGTTGCGATAACTTACCTTGGGTTTTGTTGCTGTTTGGTTTTCTCCAAAACCTGACTTTTGGTGGACCTAGCACAGAAATTTTTCCCCCAAATCCCAATTTACACTTCTCACAAGGTTTGTTGTGTCGAGATTGAACAGCAGTTCATCTATACAGTTGTTTTTGTTGGAGAACATCATCAACGTTTACAATACTCAGAATGGTATAGTGAAATTATAAGTTACATTAGTATTTTATAAAGAAAGGATGCTTTGCATCCTCGCTCTGTTAGAGAGTGCTACGTAACCAGTTCCTGGACAGGAAGAATATTATTGGTGACTCACACACAGAAATCACAGTAAAGTAACACTTGGGGCTATGATAAATGGTTAGAGGGGACAGTAGATTCACTTTTTCAAATTCGGCCTAAGGAAATATTGAGAAGGTTTCTAATAAATTACTGAAAATGTAAATGAAAAATGGAAACCATTTATGATGGCTCACAGTAAAGTAAGAGGTGCTGATTTAAACTCTGGTGACAGGTTCCTTGCTGGTGCATAGTCTGCAAGAGAACATTTCATTGTTGGAAACAATATTTGCTGTCACAAAGGCAGAGATCTGCAGAGACAGGGGTGTCTAAATTGAGAGGGTTAAAAGAAACCACCGCAAACATTCTTCTGCTGAAAAGTCCTTAGTAGGAGGTGGGCTGTTTCCTTCTTGTTGGAAGTGGTAGGACACTTCCATACTGTATGGTCCAGCACAGGGAATATGCTGCAGAGGGAAAAGTTTGGCCCCCAATGGAAATTCATTAGAGACCAAGTTGCCTGCTAAGCCTCAGGATCCTGTATACTGCCAGCATGGTTGGAAAGAAGGTTAACACCTCTGAGATTATACCCAGTAATGAAAACTGAGTGGAGTTTGTACTCCAGTTCAACTGGAGAATACAGATCTTAACGGTATTTTCAATAAATACTGTTGCTGCATTAGAAGTGAAACGGTTAATTGGTGTTCATAGCTAAGTACACGCCCTTGTTAGCCGAACTGCTGCTCTTTTATATCGTGTCTTGTGCCTGGCGAACATTTAGGTAGAAAAATAGTTAAACAGCATCTACAAAAGCATAATCTCCTTTTCTTTATTACAGAGGTAGTCTTACTAGTTCAGGGCTCAGCCTGGCAAGCCTCACTTGTGTGAGTAATCCTTGATGAGGCAAGTAATACTAAGAATGTCAGCAGAATTACGTGTGTGAGTAGAAGCTGGATTGGGCTGTAAAACACAGAAACAGTGGTTCATACACAGGTCAGCCAATTCAGCTGTACCTAGAAATACGGGACTACAGCAGTCCAAAAATCTAGCATTACAAGTGCTGAGA
Source organism: Eurypyga helias (assembly GCF_000690775.1). NCBI lineage: Eukaryota > Metazoa > Chordata > Aves > Eurypygiformes > Eurypygidae > Eurypyga > Eurypyga helias. The sequence continues at coordinate 5,238 of NW_010248064.1, forward strand.
CTAGAATGAATTGTTGACAAATGTGTCTGAAATTCCCCGAAAAGCAAGTAAACCAAGCCAAACTTGACTGAACAAGCTAAAGATCAAAAAAAGTTTTAAATGGTGACCGGGGTGCCAAAAATAATTTTAAACTACCACTATTAAATTCCCCAAATTGGCATGCAACTCTTAAATTTGAGAATGGGAACACCCCCAAAGCACAAGCAGGTTACAGAAACTTAGGCTGTCATGGAACTTTAAAGAGCAGTTAATTAAGGGCACAGAAGATGTTAGAGGTGGGATTACACAGACAGCTCATTATCGGTGCCTTGCAGGTTTTCCAGCAATCTTCTGGATCTAAAATTTCTCCAGACCAGTGTTTGCTACAGGCTGGATTTCCCCCTCGCCTTTCTTTTCATTCCTTTGTTCAACTTTTACTAAAATAATTCAAATGTTTCTGAGAACAAAGCTATGGGATTATTATTTTTGTGTGTCTATTAGAGAACTCTAGTACCCTTTTATTTTTCCTCTCTCAGATCATCTTTGAACTGGGGACCTTTAAATTTGGCAGCTGAACGTAGGTAGCTGAACGTTTGCATTTGATGTAGGGCATTTGTGTTGCTGTTCCTATGGCATTTTGTCCCTGCCGATGCTGACCATCTCACAAACTTTGCAAAACCCATATCCATTCATACGTGCTTAAGGAGAGCAATACATTCTCCCACGATTCGTGCTTTGGATACTCAGCAGGTTTGCGTGCCGCAGGACAGGCCGCGATCAAGCACGGGAAGTGAAACAGAGAACCTACATCGTCTGTGCCAGGAAGTACGAGATAGGGAAAAGGAGACAGAAAGATAATTCAGACTTGTGGAAAAAATTCCCACTGGACTGGGTATTCTACACTGCAGGGAGAGGAACCAGTGGGAAGGAAATGAGACAGAGAGAAGCAGCAAAGGTGGAAAAGAGACAGAAATAGGCACTGGCAGTATTGTTCATCTTCTTGATGATCAGTGTCCACTCTCATCTGTCCCTCTCTGGAGCAGAAGCATCCCAAGTCTATTCCTCGGTCTGAAGCCTCGTTGAAACCTTCTACCGAACGACCCATCACTTTTGCCAGATCTGTGCCCATCACCAGCTGACAGGCTGCCGACTGCATTTAGTAAGTGTACGTCACATCTGGGACGTCATCAGCTTAGGAGACCAGAAGCGCTAGTGACATGAGGTGTTTTAACTCTCCAATGCAGACGACAAACACAATTGCAGATTAATTCGACTAAAAAAAAATGATTTAAAAATGCCATCTATGATTTCACTTACTGTGCTTCAGCCATTGTCAAAAAGCACAGATTGTAAAGCAAGAGTTGTGTCTGACGCCCCCGAACAGTCAGTCTGTGATCTGGTCATGTCGCCAACATCACCAGTGACAAGGCTGCTGTGCCCTGTCACACGGCAGCAAGGCCTCAGTTACGGAGCCGTCGTCTTCAGAGCCTTTGTGCTGGGCTGGTCAGAGAATTTGGTATCAGCGTGGGGTGGAAGAGCACAGCTTTCCGTGTGAAACCTTCAGGACCTGGGAAAAGAAGCCAGGTGAAAATTTCACTTCTCTAGTGGAGCTGGATTAAATTGCACTTGGAACAGACGCTGTGAAGGAGTTCCAGCTTTACGGCTGCTTTAGGTAGCGTCTGCATGCCACTCACCTGGCCTCGGGGTGGTACCGCAGCTGACGTCGGACTAGGGAATCACACGCAGCAGCAGGAGGCTGGCCACAGCCACGAGGTTCACTAGGGAGTAGATTAGGCCATCCTGAGCTTCCTGCTGCTAGCTGCAGTAATTCCTGAAGGATTAAAAGGTGTGTATTCTGGTTGCTTTGAGGTGAAACTCTTACCATGATTGCTGTTTTCATATTTTTCACATTTTCCTTTCCAACAAGGCTGCGCTCGGGCGCAACATGATCTCACCATCAGTTGCCAGTAAGAATCAAATTCAGCAAATGCCCTGTCTCCATCCAGAATGTGTTGTCAGGGAAAAAAAAAAGGGCATCATTTTTAATTGTGACTTGAAGGCATTATTGTGGTACCCAGTCATGCCTGTGATACCTCTCAGGTCTTCCTGGACTGCCTGGACTGGATGGCTTGGATGGACTAAAGGGTCAAAAAGGTTCCGCAGGAGCTCCAGGTAAAGAAGGGAAATGGCTTTGTGGGACAGAAAATCTCTTAAATGACTGCACGTGCAGGGACTGACACACGCTATTTTGATGTTTGCCTTGCCCAGAAGATCTCTTCAGGGCTCAGACTAAATTTTCAAACAGAATCTAAAATATGCCTAACGACAGACCTGCAGTTATTTGTGGGGAAAACTTTAAAAGTCCCATTACTCACACAGTTTTGTTGGCCCCTCTCAAGGCTGTTTATAAAATGAAAATGTTCAGTGCAGGTGATTCAAAGTAGAGCCAAGTCTCTTTTTTCACCCCCCCCACACATGTAGAAGGTAAACTAACAAATTAAAAGGAGACTTATGAAATCCCAGCCCCATGGAAGTCCATGGGAGTTTTGCCACAAAGTTAAGAGGGGCCTGGATTTCACTCACGTTGATCCATTTGCAGCTTTCAAAAGGTGCTTTTGAAGCACTGTTAAAGAACAGTGCTCAGCATCTGTCTAGAGACCATACAAATTTACGCTGATAGAAAATTAAATTTAGGGCCATGCAGTCAGTTTACATTGCAAGTTACAGACAATAATGACAGCATATAAAATAACCCCCAAAGAAGAGCATTAAAGCAAAGAGATTACTGTCTCTGAAAGAGATGAATTAGGGCCAGATTCAACAAAACTCTATCCAGCTTCCAAGAGACAACCAGAAAAATAGCACTAGGCAACCCTTGCAAGGAGGAACATCTGCAGCTGGTATTTCTATTCAGCACATCTGTATTTGTACTCACTGTAAGCTTCATGTACGTAATTGCTTTCCTATAAAGGTCAAAGTGAAACAGGGCCCCCAGGGTACTCAGGAGAACCTGGACCAAAAGGAGACAGAGGTGATCGTGGATGGCCTGGTATTTCTATTCCGGGGCCCCCTGGAGAAAGGGGATTCCCAGGATTCCCAGGTAAGAAAGCGTTTTCTCCTTAGTGGTGAGACCTGAATGGTTGAAATGAAGCTCATGCAAGCTCTTCCCCTGGTTCGTATGGACACTAACACACACCCCAAAGACCCTCTCCCTAAAACGTTTCTGTTGCAATAACATGCCGATGTTTCCTCAGTAGATACAGAGACCTCGGTATCTCTTGTTTATCATCTTACAGGAGAGGAAAGAATGAGAATAGAAGATGATGGACTTGGACAGACTCAGGGAACTGCTAGGTGGAGCTGCCTCCTGGGAAGGAAAGGAGTGCAGGAGGTCTGGTAGTCACAGAAATACAGTAAATCTTATGAACTGTCCTGATATAAATGCAAGGTGGAACTGTATCACAAGGCTGCTGTGATTATTTAAGAGCCTTGGTGATACAGGAATTGCATAGGAGTAGGGAAAAAGCAAGTGCTTGAGGAAGGGCCGCTAAGAAGGTTGGGAGGTGGGAGCATCTGTCCTGTGAGGGGAGGCTGAGGGAGTGGGAACTGCTCAGCCTCCAGAAGAGAAGGCTCAGGGGAGCTTTTATCAATGTGTCTAAGTACCTGACGGGAAGGCCATGGACTCTCCATCACAGTATCCAGCGATGGGAAAAGAGGCAGTGGGCACAAACTGACATACTGGAAATCCTACTTAAATATAAGGAAAAGTTCTGTTTATCCTGTGAGGGTAATTGAGCACAGGAACAGGTTGCCCAGAGAAGTTAGGAAGTGTCTGTCCTTGGAGCTACTCAAAACCCAGCTGGACAGAGTCCTAGGCTACCTGCTGTACCTGACCCTGCTTTCAGGAGGGGGGTGGACTAGAAAGTCTCCAGAGGCCCATTCAAGGCTCAGCAATTCCGTGATTAGAAATGACATTAGTTCTAGTCTACCAGACCTTGCCAGAGTGTCACGTAGCACACAGGAAACATGGCAGAGGTGAATTCTGGTCAGGTGAGTTACTCTAAGACGAAGGCAAAGTCATTTTTCTCAATTCAGGTACGAGTTCGTCAACTAGGGGTGTCAGCAGAACAGTGCTGTTGAGGAAAACAGGGAAAGTTTCATTCTGTGATACATTAACGCTGCTTGACATAAGAGGGGCAAGGCCTCCCCTGGCACAGCGTGTCCAGCTTTGGCAAATTCAGGAGAACTCACTAGAGAGTATGTGGAAGGGTGGTGTCAAAAACAAGACTGAAGAAACTAGATTTGGTTCTTTATAGAACATGGAAGGCAACAAGTGCAACACTTCTGCGTAGCTGCAGCTCGTTAGCACAAGTGTTACGTAGAGGATGATAACCTGTAACTCCTCCTGCCTGTCACATGGAGGAGTACTAATGTCGTCTTTTGCAAAAATCACGATTACAAATTAGGAAAAAAATTACATTTAAGGCTTGTAGATTCATCTTGTTCACTGAGCGTTTTAGGAAACAGCTGAACTCACTTTTGCTAGCAGCAATCTGTGGATACTTATCCTGTATTTGGAGGATTCAGAGCCTCATTTCAGAGTCCCTACTCGTCTTACATTTTTACCATTTCTCCCATTGTTAGAATTCAGGAGAAGGCGACTACTTGTGGCAATATGCCAGCGTGCAGCAGTGCATTCTTTAGTTTAAGCAGATTTTATGGAAAGAAACATTTTAAAAGAAAATATTTTCCTTTCCTTACAATACTTTCATTAGCCTAACCACAGATATGGTCAGTATACGAGTGAGAGCATGCAGTACTTCACACATCAGCATTCTTCCCATTAGAACTTACTTCTTTAATCTAAAAAACACTCACTTCTTTTTTTCCTGTCCTTTTTTCTTTCTGTAAAATGCGATCCCTTAGGTAGAAGAGGACCTGTTGGACCCACTGGACCTATGGGAAGATCTCCAGATAGTGCTTCTCCTGGTCCTCCAGGTGATCAAGGACCACCTGGTTTAGATGGCATCAGAGGTATTCAAACCAAAAATACCAAATTTGATCATTTTAAAAGCCCCTGCGGCTACTAGTAGTCACTGGTTACTGTCTATGGAACAACATATAAAAGTGCATAGGGAACAAAGAAACCAACCAGTGCCTCAGGGAATGCAGGGAGGAGTGGACACCTGAAAGATCACCAGAGCAAAGATAAAACACGATCTCCAGATTCAGTTGTCTGGCCTGTCTGGTGATTGTGTACAAATCCTGCTGCTACAACTATCTCAATTTCCACAGAAGCAAAGAGAAGTAAGATTACTGGTCTCTCTTCCTAGCGAGAAGGATAAAACACATTGTCCAGAGGCCTGTCACTGGTAAACCCACAAAAACTTCCCAGTCTAAATCCAGCCCTGGGAAACCTAGAGCCAGCAAGTGTTCTGTAAACATTTAAGTAGACCTCACTTCTGTGACAAGCAGGGACTGCCAAGGGATCCAGACGATCCCTATAGATTCTGGTCCTCAAATGGAGCTCTTTCAAGTTGTCCTGACCCCTTACATTAACTATTATCTGAACCCTTCCTTAGCCAGTAGGAAGACTTACTTCCTATTGGGAAATAGAGGATGGAGATTGGAAGGGTAAGCAGCTCTGTGATAAACAGAGAAGCAGTGTCTCCATGCATGTAACACCAACTTGCCACCTTTTGCTTGCACAAATCTACACAGTTTTGGGAGCTATTCCTGTTATTGTCTTCCTTACAATGCCTTGGACAGAGGCTAATGCTAGTATTTCTCAGGACACACAAGGGCTCCCCTATGTCCCAGGGCAAAAGCCCAAAAGCAAAGAAACCCCAAGGGAATGTGGCTATTTTCAGATGTTTATGCTTCACGCATATGTAAGAATAAAGTTTTTTTACCGTAGGTCAGCCTGGGAATCCTGGTCCTCCTGGAGAAATTCTCTTTGTGCGAGGAGATCCAGGCGATCCCGGTGTTCGAGGGGCAGCAGGTAATCCTGGGCAGCGAGGGCCACAAGGAGCCAGAGGTCATCCAGGGAACCCAGGAAGAGGAGGCCCAAAGGGTATGATCTGAGGTGCCATTCTGTAGTGTGTGCTTACGCCCAGCGCGGTACCACTGAGCCCTGTGAACAGGGGTTGCTGCGGGAGACTGAGCCGGGCAGAAGGGGCAGGCTGGACACTTCGTAGCTCTGCCCTGTTACCTACGGTGAGGTAGGGCTGGGGTAGAAGGTCAGAGCAGAGCCAGATCCACATGTACTGCTTCCCACAGCTTGTTGGAAGACTCCCCTACCAACCTGAACACGAGGCAGTAACGCTTTTGAGTCTGCCACATAAGTAAACTGTAGAGAAGTCCTGTCTACACCAATCCCTTCCAATCTCTACAAAAAGAAAAGTCATAAATTTTAACTCGGTTCAAGACCGGTGAAAGAAGAGGCAAATGAGCATTTCTTTCGGGGAGACAAGAGAGTTGAGCTGTCCCATTTTTTCTTACCCGTGCAGCCAAGACTTCATCTTACTTACGCGTTCACCTTCTCAGAATACAACCACCCGTAACTGCACAACTGTTTTCTTTCCAGGTCCTATGGGAATCCATGGCCCACAGGGTCCACCCGGTGCTAGAGGACAACCAGGAGACCAAGGTTTTGAAGGAAAACCTGGTCCCAAAGGTCCCACAGGTACGTATGAACCCGCTGCTTATTGCTGCTGACTCGTAACCGTGACCGTTCCACTCCTACATAATCTCACTAATGTTCACTCGCATACAGACAATTTAAACAATCTCAGAAAAAAAAAGACAATTGATTTCTCGTTTGAGTTGTGTAAACATTTCTGAACTGTGCATTTGTTTTGTCACCTAATGTGATTCCAGTTCTCATTCCATTCTTTACTCTGATTTACATGCCTGCAACTTGTTTCCACCACAATGGCCGCAATCTGCTTTCCATTTTTCAAATCCTTCAGGTCTCATAGGTAAGTTCATGACTATTGATTACTGTTCTTCCCGTGTGGGCTGCCTTCTGTATAGACAATTCCCCTCTTACTAGGGGGGTCCTTGGCTTGGCTGCTACGCCAACACAGTGTGAGACTTCACATGAACAGCTAGCAATGCCAAGCAGCCCAGTATCGCAATAATGCTACACTGAGAACTCTCGTGCTGTGATGTCAATTAGACTGGTAAAATACTTCTGTTGCAAATTACCATTTTGGTATTTTGTATATCACACAAGATGCTTTCTAACCAAAACCCGGGGCGAAAGTTTGAATCCAAGCACTGGATTACTACAAACCCGGCACTCTTAATCTGACTGAATCAATCCGATTCTGCTCTTGTTCCAAAATGTAAATAGCCAGTAGCTCCCAGTAACACTGAACACAAAATGCAGCCACTGTTCATTTTCTATTAGTATCATTATTTTAAATGGATATTGTGGGTTAGCTTCTTTGGCCTGCCTACTGATGGTTCTGCAGCCACAGACTCAGCAAAGTACTGTGAACCTTCACACGAGCTACGGTGTTTGTGCCGAAGCTGGGGAGGCTTTAGGCTTTAACTCAGATCAGTTTGGGGCACATTAAGACAGAAACTGTACCCCAGATATCTGAAACTTATTAGCTAGCATACGCTTGCTGACACATGCTTGCCATGCTGTTAAATGCTGTGCTAAAGCATGGAGTAAAATTAGAAGCAGTTAGACTCAATTCAGGATTTTAAAATACTTAAAGTATACACTTGAATACCAAAACCAGCTAACATGTTCATTTTTCACATGGGAGCTATTAACCAATCTTTCCCCTAATTTACTTTCCTATTACACATTCCAGGTGACCCTGGTGAACCAGGAAAAATAGATGATTCATGCCCTGCAATCCCAGGGCCTCCTGGGGACGCAGGGCAAAGAGGAGAAGATGGCTCTGCAGGATTACCAGGGCCAATAGGCCACCCTGGACCCCAAGGTAAGCTTGTGGTTTGAAAGCTTGGATGTCTAATTTTAGCTGTTTAGGCAACAAACTGAAAAGGGTCAGTGTCAGTGTTACTTCTCTGTGTTTTTACCATGTCTTTTTCCCTTAAACACTAGTTAACAGTCTCCAGAAACACACAGTGGGCTGGGTAAGCACGATGGATCAATATGGCTGACCCGGGCTACTCGAGCTTGCCTGCACTGCATTCCCTTTTCCTAGGCCAGGGAGGGCACACGCATCATGCACTCGTGAGAAAAGAATTCGTCAAACGGTGTTCTTCCTTTTTACCAACAGATGGAAAAGCAGTGCCTCAAACCACTTCTGTGGTTTAAACAGGTTATACCTGGAGGATCTTAAAAATATACATGCTTTAAAACTGAGCAGTAACGAGTCACGAAGCTCTGCTAGCCAAAGTCCTAAAAGGGCACTCAAGTCAGAGAGGGGGCTACAATAGATAGCGCTGTTTATCCGTTAGAGCATGGAACAGTGTCGTGGTTTAACTCCAGCTAGCAAAATACCACAAAGCCGCTCTCACAAATGCCCCTCCCCTCCTCTAGTGGGGGGGAGAATCGGAAGGAAAAGAAATAAGGAAGCTCGTAAAATTGAGATAAGAACTATTTACTAATTGAATCTAAATTAATATATACAAATACTACTACTACTAAATAGTTAAAATAATAGAAAATAAAACATATGGTACAATATGATACAATTCCTCACCACCCACTGACCAATGCACAACCAGGGGTTGAGTAGTGAGAGCCAGACACAGTGAGCCCGAGGGCCGCAGCCTGAGCGCCGCCACAGCAGATTCCGACTGAACCCTGTCAGCGATAGCATGACCGGGAAAACTAAACAAACCCACCAACTCCCTCCCGAATGAGCCAGCACAGGAGTTACCAAAGCAGCTAAAGCAGGAGTCAGGGAGAGGATGAGCAAGTGTACGGGAGTGAACAAGAGAGTAAGGGGGAGAGAGTAATGGCTCCCCGTCACCCTCCCCCTC